>NC_071285.1:2085777-2140216 GCF_943735745.2 Anopheles bellator | reverse complement strand
CATGAAATCCAGCTGTCAGCCCGCGCGATGGGCCCCTCGGTTTCTATGCGAGGATCGACTTTTGATCGCTCACGCCACGCGTTTATTCCGAATGGATTAATTACACATTTTCCTAGCTCTAAACTCCGAGTTTCCGAGGGCCCGGTGAGTCGTGCTCACTGAAATATTTGGGCTCTCTCTCTCTCTCTCTCTCTCTGGGTCTCGGTGGAAACTTAATCAATAACACACAACAATAACAATATTTTGATGATAATACTTTCAAACTTGCGGTGCGATAAACTATTATTACCGCCGATCGGTGATCACGCGGCGAAGGATGTGGCGGCCCACAGAAGTTCGGATGATTGATGGTTAAACGTCAGCCCCGCTTCTTTCCCTCCCCCCGCCCGCCCGGGCGGGTGTCGGTCCGAAATATTCACCGAATTCCAAGTCAACGGGGCTCGGGGCCGCGTTTCGAAGGCGTCAATTGCTCATCCAACTTTCAACCCGGGGGCTCCCGGGAGGATGGCCGGGGCTACTATGCTAGGTTTTCTTCGGATCGGTAACACCCATTACCATCGAGATCGATAAGGGCCAACGGTGACTCAGCAGCACAGAGGCAGATCGAGTGTTGGAATCCTGGGATCACTGCTAAACACTCTCTCTGTTGGGGCGGAAGATCGTATCGTAGCATTCCGGACAATCGCAAATCACCGTGCCAACCGTGTCGGAAACTGATCCCTGAGCCCCGGGCCCGGATAAATAGTTGTTTTGGGCATCGCGAGACCCTCACTCATAAATCGGATATTAATTGGATGATGATGGAGCACAGTGATAACAGTGATCTCCCGCTTGCGCTTGAGGCCACGGTCGGTAATTATGGGAACCTAGGTCAGCTAGCAAGCATAGTTCTGCACCATATAAATCTCGTCCGTCGGTTCTTCCGGAACTGAAGCTGTTAATGCGAATTCCATTGCCCCAACAAGACGATCGCTTGAGCACGATCCACGATCCCTACTAGCACTCCTGCTCCGTATCTCGACACTAACGCAACTGTTCAAACACAAGACCCGGAGTCTCACCGACTTGCCAACTGGACCGGATCCAGGTCCCCGGCTCGAGGTGGCTACGTTTTTTGCTGCACTAAGATCGCATCTGCAACGATCGTCCAAACCAACCTCACCGAAAAAAAAGGAGACGATCGCCGAAAGGCTTGAGGGGAGAGAGCTCAAGGTCCCCAGACCAGACCCCAGGGTCAGGAAGTTTGTGGCCACGGAAAGCGAAACAAAAGAATGTGTTAAAAGTGTCATATTATAATCACGTGCCCACTGATTCGGATAATACTTAGAAAAGTGTCTCCCATTCTCGGACCTGCGGGGGCTCGGCGGGCTGGAACCTCCTCGGGGCCTTTTTTTTCCGTGGACCCAATTCTGGTTCGTTCGGTCTCTCTCTCTCTCTGTCGTCCGCCGTTTTCTTGAGATGGTTTTAATCTGTTGTTTTTGGCCAGAGCCACCAGATGAGTCAGGCAGGTCCGAGGTTCCGCGAATTGGGCTCCCGTCCAGCTGCTGACCTTTCGGCCCGTGCGTTCCTCTAATTGGGCTCCACGCGATCTCGCGATCCTAATTTGATGTGTAGCACCGCGTGTTTACAAATACACTCACCCTGAGGGACATGCCCTCTCTCTCTCTCTGTCCCCTTCCCGGGTTCTCTTCGTCTGCTGCTTTGTGAACTCGTTCGGAACACATTTCCGTTGCACGCGTCTTGGGCGAAGGGCATTTAATTTGATCTCGGCCCAGGCCCCAGGCTCTCCCGGCATTGGCAGGGCTTCCAGCGGTGCAGTAGCCGCGTCGGATCATCACCGTCTCGGTGGTAACTCTCGGGACGGGGAGAACGAGAACGGGAGAATCGAGTTTAAATCTCCCGACGCGGCGAAAAGGGTTGTGGTACGCGACTGTCATTGACTTCAGATGAAGTCCTTAAAGCACCGGAATAAATCCCCAAAAACGAGGCCGGGCGATTAGCCCGTGAAATTGATCTTCAAGATCTCCCGGGCGGGCACAAGGGGCCCAGCGGGACACCCCCAGCATTCCTGGGCCCCGGATTCCTGGTAATTCCCTGGGGGGGAGAGAAAATTGAAATCTCAACAACGTTCGGCCATTGTGACAAGCGGTTTTGACTACCGTCGGAAAGGATTATCTGGGCCCCCCCCAACTGGGTCCGAATGAAGACGTCAGCCCTCGCTCTAACCCGTTCCACTTCTCCGCCGGTTCCGGGTTCCAGGTGTCTGCACCAACGCGACCGCACCGTCGGTATCGTCCATCAACCGGATTCTGCGTAATCGGGCGGCTGAACGAGCGGCGGCCGAGTTTGCGAGAGCCGCCGGCTACGGGCTCTACCCTCCGCCCCCGTACGGAGGGTTCCCCTGGCCCACCCCCACCCACCTGTGGTCCCCTGGACAGGGTCTACAGAACATGGGCGGCCAGAATGCGGGCGGAAGCACCACACCCGGTACGATCGGATCGCCCGGATCTGGATCACACGAAACGCTTGGATCTCCCGATGGCAATCGATTGATAGGTGAGTACCCGTTTGACCGTGTGGACACCCCCCTTCCGCCAGCACGCACTAACCCACCACCACCCCTCTCTTCAGATATTGAGGGTGAGGACTCCAACAGTTTGGACGGAGATCAACCAAAGTTTAGACGTAACCGCACCACGTTCAGCCCGGAACAGCTGGAGGAACTGGAGAAGGAGTTCGACAAATCGCACTACCCTTGCGTCAGCACCCGCGAGCGTCTCGCGTCCCGCACCTCGCTCAGTGAAGCCCGCGTCCAGGTACGGTTCCCTTCGGTGCGATCTGCACCCGAAAAAGTTTCCCCCCCCCAAAAATGTCCCGAGAACCCGGAGAGAATTGGGGCTGGAGCCGACTCCAGCCCGCAGACACGTCCGGGCGGCGGGGGGGGGGGGACCCTTTTCGGCGCCTAGTCCATAAGTGTTTGAGCTAATATACTTATAACTTGAACTACTAGGTTTGGTTTTCCAACAGACGGGCGAAATGGCGACGTCACCAGAGAATGAATCTTTTAAAAAGGTCCAGCTCGCCGAGCACCCGGGCGGCGGCGGCGGCAAGTTCCGCTTTCACCCCTGGCTCCCCGCCGCCGCCGCAGCAGCAGCCGCCGCCAGCAGGATCGCAGCCGCCAGCAGGATCGCAGCCGCCAACGGCGGCGGTGGCGGCGGCGGGTTCTCAACAGCAGCCGCCGGCGGGAGTCCGTTCGCCCGGTTCGCCCGGAGCACCGGGAGCCCACCACCACCCCGCTCTCCATCTCCAGCCCAGCCCGCACCACCACCACCACCACCACCACTCCGTGCTGCACCATCACCCGCATCATGCGCTGCACCCGGTCTTTGCTCACCAACCGCCGCCGCCGCCGCCACCGCCCGGGCCAATGCCGCCCGGGCACCACCACCACCACCACCACCCGCATCCGCACTCGCATCACCCGGGGGCGGCCGCCCTGGGAGCCCAGGCGGCGGCGGCAGTGGCGGCGGCCCAAGCGGCATCATTAGTCACAGCATCAACTCCATTATTAATGGGCGGTGAGCATAGCGCCTTCCGGTCGCTCGTCCCCACCTCGGCGGCCGCCCTCTTCGCTGGCCTGTCCCGCTCCTACGCCACGGCGACGACCACCACGACGGTGTCCCCGAATCCGGACTCGCTCCCCGGAAGCCCGGCCGGACCCGGGACGAGTGACGATTCGGACGAGGAGATCAACGTCCACGACGATGACGACGACGATGAATCGAACGATTCCGGGGCGGCGGCCACGAACCACCGGCAACGGAACGGCGGCCGCAGTCGCCACCGTCGACGCCGGCACTCCAGCAGCGGCCCACCGTCCCCTTCCGGATCCGGGCCGCTTCAGCTCACCAAACACGAACGGAGCAGTCAGTGAAGCCCCGCAACGACGCCGACGCCATTTCGCGCGGGGGTGTCGATTACACGACCAGTGTCTATGTGTCTGTCTGTGTGCGGGCGGTGGAAAGCAAAATGGCGTAACACGGTTCCATCACGCAATCGTACCAGGATGGCGACATAACTGTCTCGCTCACTCGCACGCACGCGCTCCCCGTAAATTAATCAATGTCCAAGATGGCAGGCCCCCGCGCGCGTAATCAATTTGACAACCCTTTGGGGGTGTCGAGTGAACATCGTTTTCCCCCCGCCCGAGCTAGCCTCATGGACCTGTCGAATTGGGCTAATCCTGTTAGCCGGTGCCCCGGATATTAATGTGATTAAAAGTGCGCGACACGGGCTTAGAGCGTACTCGGCTAATTTGTAAATACCAAAACACCGTAAAGGACGCAGTAAAAGGTAGCATAAATCAATTCTCAATCCGTTTCCGTTTCAGTGTGCTTCGGTCGAGTTTAGTACATTCCAAACAAAGTAACCTTAGCAGTGCATTCGCGTACAAGTTCGTTCAGTTCGTTGAGTAGAGCGATAGAGAGCCGGCTGTGGCCGGTGTGTAAGGACACGTGCTAATTTATAAAAAAAAACCCGTAGGCCTAGATAGTTGAAGTCCGAACCGGATCTAGAAAATGTATTTCCGAAGAAAGAATGGCAATTTATTTTGAACTGAAATATACTAAAACAAACTATTCGAAAACCAACCCCAGCCCAACGGATCGTTGTCCGAGAACTTTCTCCCCGTGCGCTGGACACTGCTGCTGTTATCGTAAGTATTGGAAAGTTCGATCGATAAAAACCCCCGATCGAACTCACTCTCGTGGCCTTCAACGCGCGGCCTTCTCTAACGGGACGCAATTTCGGGCGCCATTTTCGGCCGCTGCCGGAACCGCCGGGAGCATTACGTTTAATCTCCAAGCAGGATTTGCATTCGCCGCCGCTTAAGTGCAACCGTCCAGCCGCAAGGATGTCGGCGCAAGAGGCCCATAACGCCCCCCGCTATTTTGTAGCGCGAAAATTCCAACCGACCCGCTAATGACCCGCAGCTCCTTGAATCAGTTACAATCAGCCCGCGCGCGCGCTAAATCCGATCGCTGGCCCGGCCCGAAATTAGCCCGGGGCCTGGGGCCACTCCGGATTTTATGCCCCGTGCTTAAGTGCTCGTTATTTCGCTCAATTTATGACATCAATTAGACCGTGTCCGAAACGAGGTGACAAACGCCATTCGGTTTCGGGTGTTCGGGTGGCAAACTGGTGGCCGACAGGAAGCGCTAAGTAGCGGTGCTTAAGGTGTGAAAAGGTGATCAAAACAGAATCGCTTTGATCTTGAACGGGTCCTCCGGCTCGAGCTCGTGAAACGGTAGGCCTCTCAAGCAGGGGTAGCAGCAGGGATATTTACGATTCGCCAACCGTCGGTCCGCCTCGGATAGCCAGGACTCCAGGGGGGAAAAACCCGGACAGCCAAGAAATTATTTCTGACCCGAAACAAAACCCCGATCGCCCCCCGGTAATCGGTACGCAAAGCTTTAAATATTGGCCCATTAATTAGTGGATGAGTTCGGTCCCGGCCGGTTCGTGATGGAGCCGGTTGCCGGTTATCGTGTCTGGCACCTCGCAAACAGTGTCCACCGGACACGCAGTCCCTGCGAATGTTGAGTACCAGGACGATAATGATTTTTATATTAATTGGATTATCGGGCGAGCTTCGGCGGCGGCGTCGGCTTCGAATGATGCGTAACAAATTTGCAAATTTATTGCCATCGCCATTAGGTCAGTTGGGTCGCTGCCAAAAAAAAAATGATGCCCCAGAAGGCGATTTATGAGGGCAGGCCAGGTGCACTGGCCAAAAACATGCACAATTCCTCGAGTCCATATTCTAATCCTGTTTTGATCGGAGCGATGCTAGAAGAGACAGCATTCAGCGAGGCCGAGGCCCCCGAGGCCTAGAGACCGATGTGTAGATTATGCTAATTTTGCAGCCGGAGCCTTATGTTTGGCAGACCGGCAGACAGCGTCGTCGTCGGCAGATCTAAGCCGCGATAACCCGGTGAAGTGCTGCCCGTGCCCACTCTCTAGTCGGGGCCCTACTTAGCGAGCAGCTGGATCATAAAATAATAAACGTTAATTTGCCCGTGGTGGTCGTTGTACCTGTCCGGTGGTGCGAGCACAATCCGAAAACATTATCGGAGTGGAAAAATCAATTTCGATGCAGTGCCCGCTTTCGAGGACGGCGAGTGATTAATAAAGTATCTCCCGGACAGGTGTGCCACCGGTGCGTCACTGGGCCCACTGGTCACACATAAACATCATTATAATAATGCGTGGCCTCGCTGGTCGTTGCCACTAAAAAGCCGGCGAAGGCAGACCAACCCACCACCAGCTAGCGCGCGATCTTCAATCTCCAAATCGTGCCTCAAGCTTAGTCATGCTCGGCAATCCATTGGGGCCCATTCTGCGCCTTCCAGTGTGTCTGATAACAAAATATGCCATAAATACGTTCCGGAGCAGCTTCTTCGCAGCCTACAACAACGGCTGAATATCGCTCCAGAAAGGAATAAAATAACCATAAATTTGCCCCCAAAATCTGACAGCTTCCCGAGACCCGAGCCGGGTCGAAATTGGCCTGAGCTGCTCCGGTTTCTTGACCACTGTGACTCCGGGAGTGGAGTATTTTTCAAAACTTCACTTTCGATTGTTCGCAACGAGAGCGCGCGCGCCGGGATGGCCCCCGGGATGGGCCAAGGCGTGAACAAAACCATAATGCTTTCGTGAGATCATGTAAAGAATGAAAAATTAATGTGCCCATCCCATCCACACACGAGTCACGATCGCCCTGTGACTTCCCCCAAAACAAGGCACACAGTAAAAGGCAGGAACTGCAAGACACGCAGGACGAAAGATAACCACATAGCCTCGGTCTGGCCTGTCCGGTTGGCGGGCACAGATAATTTACGATGTATTTTTTCCACCTTCTCGTAATTAAATTAGGATTACTGCTGCGGTCCTGCGGGTTGCGAAAACGGTAACCCACTCTTTCGGACGCCAACCGGCCCAGACAGACCGCACCCGCGAGCCTAATTTGGACAGAGCACCGGAGCACCCGAGTCCCCGGAGACTTCTGTTAAGCCTACCGAAAACATCGGTCTTGCCGTTGAACAAACACGTTCCCGTACGGGGATCGATCGTAAATGAAGTGATTCGGCCATTCGCCGGATCGACGAATAAAATTGACACCTCGGTCTCGCCGGGGCCAAAGTGGTCGATTATCGGTTCTCGCGGTTTCTGGATGCTGCCGTCCGGCAAACTCGAGGCCACTCGGATCGGAGGTTGAAACGGGCACCCGATTAGAGGTAGCGGTAATGTCCCGGCCAAGGACCGCCATTATTCAATCGATTCGCCCGAGAACCTCCACTTGGCGGGCCACTGGCGGGTTGGAGCCAAAGTTCGCCCGTTCGCTGCAAATGTTCAATGGCTGTCGACAAAGGCACTCAGCAAGAGCATAAATACTCACTTGCGGCCCGGCCAAATTAACAATCGAGATAATCGGCTACTTCTTCGGCTAATAGGTTGGTAATAGGGTCTACGGTTCTATTCAGTTTGTTCGAGTACCCAGAACCTATGCTTTTTTAACGATTAGAACGGGCCGTATAAAGCTCCAAATTAAAAAGTTTCGCACTCAAGTCGCGGCCCTTTCAGGGTTCGAACTGACACCAATGTTCTTGAAAGTAAATAGGCTCTGCCGAATGGGGATTGATCACATGTTGAAAGTAAAGCACAGTAGGCTTCGGATTAGAAAACAGAATGTTGGAAGTGCGGTATTCTGTTTATATTGGCTTCAAACAGTTCTTGAAAACCACAAACACTATCGCAGAAATTGAATTGTTGCGGCGTATTGTGTTGCTCGATTTTCTACAGCAACATTAAATAATTTTCAGTGCACATCATGGTGATAGGAAAATCCTCTCGGAACCGTTCAATCGGTAAGTAATGCCACTTTCTTAACTATAATTTATTGTTTGTTTGTGTGGTTCTCCAAAATATTTTATATAATTTAATCGATGTGACCGCCTTTTCCTTAATATTATGTCCTTCAAAGATAATCTTATCATTATTCTTATCTTAAAGAGACTCTGTTAATCTTCCGTTGCTTACTGTAACAATGTGGTTATCATGGGCTGGGTTGTATTATCACAAATCCCTAAGTGTACTTTATTTGTAGGTCACGCAGATGACTGTTTTAAGTTGCTTTAGCGCTCTGGGGAATCGAACCCATGAGTTGCTTGACAACGACGAAAACATTGCCAACTACGCATGGCCCATAATAGCTCAATATATTCGCCCGAGTCACACCCATTTCTTTGGGTAAGTTTCAACAGATTTCCCTAAATCCTTGATTGAACTGTAAACCGTAAAAGACAGCCTGTGGCAGCCCAAAAATGGACCCTTAATTTTGGTAATGACCCGCAGGGAAAGATACAACCCAGCGCGTTCCACATCATAGTAGCCCAATCGCCCAACAAATGCAATTTTCTCTACAAATCAATCAAAACGCTGGGGGAATCACCCCCAGGACACGGTCTTAGTAGGCATCGCGCGGCCGGCCGGGTATTAGTGGCCGGTGACAGCTTATCGCTTAACAAAATCACGCTTGATTAGGGCTGAAAAATTGCACCATTCGTCGCACCCGTTTATCCCGGGGGGCAACGAAACACCTCGGAAGGCGGCTGAACTAACGACTAATTAATATTGATCACCCATCGGCGGCGGCTCCGGAGCCGGACCCATAGAGACGAGCCTTGGCTGGCTTCCCCCTGGCCCCCCCCCACTACTACTACAACTGCGGCCACATAAAATGGGGCCTCCCCACCCGATATCGAATCGGGGCTCGTTTTCACGCCCTGCCAGATCGCGCGAACATGGGGCGCGCGAAGCATATGGGAGAATGGGAACCGCGTTGTCGCATAAATCTGCTGTGACCGACGGGTTCCTGGCGGCTCCGATGTCCATGTCCAATGGTTCCCTTCGAACGGCTCGTACAAATCAATTTGGTTCTGTTCTGTTCAATTTTAATTAGTACGCCTCGTTTCGAATTACAGCGGCCCGGGCGATGATCCACTTAATGCGCGACTTGCGTTCGCAGCGCGGGTACCGTTCTATGCCCAAATATTGTTTTCACGACCGATCCCGCGTGGGGGGGGGGGTCATCCGCCGAGCTCGATTCTCACGAAACGCTCGCACGCACGCACGACGACGCGAGGGCTGTGAATTCAATCTGCGTGGAGTAGCAGCGCGAAGCCGTTCGTTAATCGACCGGAGCAGCGCCAATTGAAACGCGTTTAATTGAGGTTGAAAATTAAATTATCGACCCAAGCCGGACGGGAGGAGCGCACTGATTCGAGGCAAAATCGATTATCTATGTCTGCCAGTTCAACCTGTCGTCGACAGACCTGGTTGGTCCGGATCATCCGCCGCTTGTTCGAACCCGTTCGATTTTCTGTTTTCGGTTGGTGATAAAAATAATACATTCCTCTATTATGTGCCCGAATTTAACGGACGTTCGCGCGGTCTCGAGGATCGGCTCGTAAAACACACGAGTGCCAGAGAGAGAGTGCAGAGCATCCAAAATAGCGGGGCCCAGTGGGCAAAAACAACCAGTGGGACTGGCATTGGCCGTCTTATTAGTGTGTGCAGAATGGATCATAAAAGGAGGGAGCCTGCCCTCATATATGCCTGGTCGATTATTGTAATTTATTTAAATTTCCAAACCAATAGTGTCCCGATGGACGATGGCCCCCGATGGGTCCGGCGATGCATTATCGTGGCTCGTCAATAGCGGCCGACGAATGCGGCGATAAAACCGGAAACCTGCTCTCGATTAGGTCCCGTCGTCACGACGGCGCGACACGGAGCCTCAGCGAAAAGAGCGCCTAATTTGTTAATAAATTTTGAATTAAATAGTCCCGACGCTGTCTCGCTCTCTCTCTCTCTCTCGCTCGCTTTTAGTGGTGTTATAAACGATCGCCGCGATCGCGACGATCGAGGTTCCGTTTCGGGCCGCGGTGTAAGAGGGACATTTTCGGATAAATCTCTCAATCAGAGCAGCGATTTTATGTTTATGCTTATGCGGGAACGACATCTTTGGCTGGTCGTTGAACGGCGCGTCGTCGTCGTCGTCGTTGTGTTTATACTTCTTCGATTCGATTCGATTCGAGCCGTGTTCGACCACTGGACCTCGTCCGAATCATCCGGGGTTTTTTCGGGTGGAATCTATTAAGAGATCACCGGCGAGTGACTTCTAATGGGCCGTATGGCTCCGAAGCAGGCACCGAAGCCACCCACCACCCCCCCACTCGGGGAATTTATGGCAGGCCGCGTGTGTGACATATTAACGAATGGGGGTTTGGCCGGCCGGCCGGGATCGGCCCGATCGGTTGATTATTTGATTAAGCTTTTGTTTATGATCGGCAATAAAACACACACGGCACATACGGCTCGGGTAGGTTAAGTAGAGTATTTCAACTAACTGCCAGCTGGGGAATGGAAAAGTAATATTCAAACTTCTAAACTGGTGGCCGTGGCGCGCAAACGCGCAAACAACGGATCCCGAACCGAAGAAATGTGTTTTTTCGGGGCAACAACATGAAAATAACAAATTCTTGGATCGTGTGATCAAGACGTTGAATTAATTTCTGATTTTATTTCTTTTAATCATCGCGGCCCCGCGCAGCGAGACCCCGAGTGAGGCCTCGTGATATGTGTTTTTTATTTAGTCGTTAAAATCGACCGAAAGATCCTTCTGCTGCTGCTGCTGCTGCTGGTGCCGAAGGAAACTTGTTATCCCCCAAACGTTTCGCTCGGCGCGGCCCGAAAACTTTGAGCATTCCAATGAGTGCAGTCATCTTCCCGGGTCTCCATTTCGAACCGCGCGGGTCCTCGCTCGGATCGGTCCGATCGGATGGTGAAGTATAAAAAGGCGAGCCAATTACCAACCCGCTGACCACGGCGTCGCTTTTTAATGCTGCTGCGGCTGCTTCGGCGGCTGCGAGACCCGAGAACCCGACCAGAAGCTTACGCACCCGCAGCCGAGAGGCAATTAAGCTTCTGCATTGACACTTTGACCGTTCCGGTTCTTATTGGAAACATGTTTCTGGCCCCGTTTTTTTTGTGCGCTCGTCTCGACCAGGGGCCAGAAACATTGTTGAACAAAATTAAATTGTAGAACGAAACATAATAAGAGTGCAAAATAGTAAATTATACAGAAATGGCAGTGGGGGCTCTAATCGTGAAATAAGAGTTCAACGGAAGAGGAAGAAGCGCCCCACGACGGAGGCGAAGATCGCACGACGGGTGCTAATCGGTGAGCGCGAGTAAAAGATTGCGACATTGCATGCAGCAATGCAGCTCCTGCAGCTTGGGCTCGGGCCTGGTAGCCGAGCAAAAAATATTCAAATTTATTCGCTGTCGAACAATCTTATTTAAATGTTAAACAATTTATCCCACCGGCCGTCGCAGAGTGGTCCGCAGAGCCACGGGAAGGTGTTAATTCGATTATCCTTCGGTGCCATTGGGTCCCATCGATCCCGTGTGGCTGAAGGAATCGCTCGCTCTTCCGTTTATGTGGGTCACTTTGGACGGTGGACACTGAATGGACTCGCTCGGTTCGTGGTAGCGCGTAGCACATTCGTCATCATCTTGGGGCTTGATCTTGAAGGCCGCAGAGCCTGAAGCGAACGGATTCAGCTGGTTTACGGGGAACCGTTTAATGGATGGTACGTTTTACGTGCTCAAATTAAGACATCAACCCGCGCGGTCACTCGCTGCGCTACGGCTGCCCTACGATAATAATTTCCAGAGCCCCAGAGGCCAGAGCTGGGCCATTTTATCACCAAACTGGTCCGGCCTAGTTAAAGCCCTAGGCGCACTCACAAAAAGAAGCAATAATCTGGATGAATAATAGGTGCTCCGAAAGCCACTTACTACAGTGTCCTGTTTTTCCTCCAAAGTCCCTGGCCGCGCCGCTGGCGAGTGTGTGTTTGTGGCGAGGTAAAACAAATTAATCCATTAGTGTTTTATGCTTCCCGAATAATCGCTCGCCCGTCGCCACGCCGCGTCCGCGTCCATTTGACAATCATTTCCACGCTCTTTCAGCGTGCCTTCTCGCGCCTTCGCGCATCATCTTTCTTTTCACCCCGAAATAAACTTGTTCCCCGCGCGCGTTCGCCCCCTTTTTATAGCTCGGACCTCGGAGGTGTCTTTTTCGAGGCTCCATTACTCACGGTGCGCGTTATTCCGTTTTCAAGCTTTTTGCTTCGCCGCTGCCGCCACCGGAGCCGTTGTCACCCGCCGCGACGAGTTTCTTGGGCGCCTTTAACACGGTCTTTAACCTGGGAAAGGTTGTCCACTCGCTCGCTGACGGTCTGAGCTTATTGATTGGCCATTGACAGGGCAACCGGACTTGCTAGGATGTTCCTGCAACAAGGGCTATAAACGACGGCGTCTGCCGCAACATTTTTGCGCTCCGATGATGGCTGGGTGGCTAACACTGCCCCAGATCGTGAAATCAAATTAAAACCGGCCTTTGACCGGCCTGCCGGGGCCCTGTCGAATCGAATATTGTGATGCAGTTTTCGGGGCCGTTTTCGGGGCCGTTTTCGGGGAACGTCTTACAAATTGTAAATCGGAGTCACCGACGAATCCTCCCCGGGATCGGAACGTAACTCAACACACGCCGGTCGTGTTTCGTTTTTATGGCGCACCGCACAAACGAGGGCCATAAAAACCATCCAGCCCAAGGGATCTCGGGGGAATCGGATCGGAACAACCGAACGACCGATCGCCGAGAGCTTTGCTCGCCGTCCGGGCGCAGAGTAAACAAATTAAATTTATATTACGATGCTTATCAAACACTCACACCAGGCCCGGGCTAACATTATAATTTGGCTATATTAAGTTATAAAAGTGCTCGTAAACGGCCCGAGCGACATCGTAAAGCCTCCGTGGGGGCCCCCGAAGCCCAGCGCCGTCGGTGATTTCGGGGCTTTTATCTGGGTGCATGATTTTGGCGAAAAATTGGAATTGGTCTGAAGTGACGGCACTCTCGACCCATTGCTTCTTCGAAATGGAGAGAAACGGCCACCACAATGAGCGCGATGCGGTGGCCGATCAGCACCTCATTTGATCGAAATAATCAACGTCCTCATCGAGCATGCGAGCTCGGTGCGACCCCAAACCGGGGGTCGGCGATCCTGGCAGCCCCATTCCTTGCGGCCGGTCCTTCGTTGCGTTAATCGACTATCGGCTTCCATAATCGTTTTGTCCGGTTTCCAACACAGATTTGAAGCCTTCCGCTGACAGGCGCGCTCTGCTGGAGAAAAGGCGAACACAATTCGCTTGGAGCCGACCGGCTGCGGGGCCTGCTTTCGGCTGGACAAATGAATGCTTATAACTACTTTTACAGCGTAAATACGCGGCCTACACGTTGGCTCTGATCGGGCGAGGGGGCCGGTGAGATCGGCCTCGGCATGATCGAGCAGAAATCGAGTATCGAGCAGAGGAATTATCAAAATATCGGTTCGCTTAGCGGCCTTCCGTGTCGGCTTTCGTCGACTTCATCAACCCCGCTCTCGCTCCCCACACCGTGCGAGGAGCTTGCGCTTTGGTAGCGAATCCGTAACAATAATATCATGAAATATTGATGCTACCTCCACAGGAGGATGGCCACAGTGAAAACACAACCGCAACCGAAGCAGAGCCGAAGCAGCAGCAGCCGAAGAAAGCTGCCGAATCATTGATTAATCATAATTCATCGGTGTAAATCGATAAATATCGTAGCGGCGCGCAATAGGGCGAGGCGTTAGGGCGAGGATCGATGCTGCGGCAACACGTGTGCCTCACGATCGGACCCCGGATCGCAGATAGCGGTACATTAGCCTTGTCTCGTTTGCTGGCGGGCCGGCTGGCGATGTTGTTGTGGAGGAACCGAGATCGAGAAGTTGATAAATAGAGTAGCATCGCCCGCGAAGGCGCTTATCGAAGGTGCGTTTAGCGACGGGCCCCGACCCGGAACGGATAATTTAGAAAGCGTGAAAATTATCAACATTTCCACACGCCGTAAGTCACACCGATCACCTAATCTTTTTAATCACCGTTGATCCCATATAGCTGTACTGTCTTATGCTAAACCTTCAGCAACAATATGGCGCACAACTCTCAAGCGAATCGCTGAGCAGCGTATAAGTTTCAGGCTCGTGTTGATATCTTCTGATTGATTGTGCCAATAGCTTCTGGGCCGAGAAAGGTTCCGTTTATCGACGTTCCATTGCTCGCCCTAAATGGATCTAGAATGAGTAAACGGAAAATATCAGTCGAGTTACGCGCTACGATGACGTCGCGGCGATGATGATGATGATGGTCCGAACACCGCGCGATGACTAATACTTTTCAATCGACGCACTCCGTCGTTGCCAGGCAACGCGCCGGGCGTGACGCGTCCGTGGTGATGAAAAGAAAAACCACAACACCCAATTTACGTTCTAAATAGTGTGAAATTTTTATTTAGAAAAATTACCTATTTAACGGAATGAATGATGATGAGGTAACGCCCGGCCTGGCCTGGCGCGAAGAACACGGCGCGCAAGAGAGAAACAATAGATTTCAATGCGTGATTAAGCAACGAACGCCACGGAGCCACAGCACAACCGTGGATCATTCGAATCCGCTGCCCCTCACTACACGGGAACCCTGGCCACAGGCGAGACGGTACCAATTCGTTGCATCTTGTTGCCAGTGAAGGCAAAATTACAAGAAAATCAGATGAACGAGCACGATGAGTTTACAGAATTAAATTGAACACCTCCACCACCGGGCACCGGCGGTTCCATGGTTACCTTTTGTCTCGCCACAGCCTGCGTAGCCTACGCAGGATGGTGGTTATGCTTTCGAGTGAGTGCTTCCAAATCGGTTCGCTCGGGTAGCAATTTCGGGCTCCTCTCGAGGTGACGCCGGGTCCGGAGGCCCCCGAAATTGGACGTGGTTCTATTAGGAACCACGCGCGTGCGTCTGTGAGAAGCAAATGCAAAAGAAATGAAACATATCATCCTCCTCGTTCGATCGATCAGCGCGCGCGGGATTGATATGCGCACCCGAGATAATCCCGAGGCTCCCGAGGTCCCGAGGATCGAAAACTAATAACACCCCCAAAGCGGGGGGGTCGAGATAACAGCGGCACCGATTTATGATCCGAGCCGAGTGAATAAATGTTCACTGATGCCGAACGGAGCGGCAAAATTTGACGGACGGGCTCATTACGCCGAGCGGGGCGCATAATTAATTGGATTTTATCGCCAGTCAGTCCGTCGGGAACGGAGCTGATTTCGTAGCAAAAACAATGTCTCTTCTGAGAGTTATTTTACAAGTGTTAAATTAACTCAAATGATTTCCCAAGCGACATCAACATTTTCCCGAAAATCATTCACTTACTTGCTCGTCGGCGTGTCCACGTACAGTCTATTTTATAAACGTACGAAAAGCGGGCTCGAACGCTCTATTGGCCTTAATTGATTTGAATGTGAGCCCCGCCGGGGAATTAATTAATTGAGTTAGTGAGAAATTAACATAAAAATGTAATGAAACTGTCCCGTATCCCGGGCGCGATCGCGACATCGCGCCCTGTACCTCCGGCGGGTGTGTGAAGCGCATTCCACGTTCCTAGATAATCAGCCGCACGATCCTCTGCCCCGATCCCCTCTGCTACCTCACGAGACAGAGCACCCCCGGACAGTTCCGGGAGAGGTGCGATCAGGCGTCGTGGCGAACAGGGTGGCGACAAGCGAACGGGGCCGTTTAGAGCAACTTTATTTGTTTTTCAGTGAATTATTGCCCTCGGAAAACCGGTGGACCGGTCGACCGGAGGGCGCTGCAACCGAGCCGATTAGCCGCTTCCCATCGCGAGCCGGAGCGGCACTCGGAGCTCGGGTTCGTGTCTAATAGAGCACGCAAATCTTTCCCCGGCGATGGTGTGAAGAAAAATAAACCAGAGAGAGAGAGAGAGAAAGATAAGAGCTGTTGAGCTTTCAGTAACTGCTGCTGCTGCGAACGAGACACGAACCTCACGCTCGCCCCGCGGAATCAAGATCGGGTTCAGCCAAAGGACCCCGGCCGGGGCTGATTATGGCTGTTTTATTTCTTAATTTGTTGATTTGGTTTGTCTTCTGGCCCGGGTGCTGCCAGGCCGGGGCCAGACGACAGCCAACGATCGCAGCCGCCGTAAGCAGCAGCTATTTGTCTTTCTTTTCCTCCTTTTCTCGGTGTCCCCAGCGCTCGCGGACACACGGTGTTCCATTGCACCCCAGGACCAGGGAACGCGACTCGTGTGTCCTTATAAATTTGAAATAAATAATTAAGAAATTAAACTTCAACACCTCTCCAATATCGCTTTCGCCAATGGGGTCCCTGCCGGTTGCCGTTTAATGACACCATCGCGCCATCATTGGCCGGCCGGCGACGGAGACGAATTGCGTCCGATACGTGCTACACGTTTAACGACGGCTCATTTGCTGGATTACTTTCAAGAAAATACCATAAAATCATCACTATTTGTCTCCTCACGAGAGAGGCGCATAAAAGTCGTTGCCAAATTCATATCACAAACAGGGGCTACTCTCTTCGGACGAACCGAAAAGGTCGCGCCGTAATTGTCAAGGTGTCGTGGAAGGTGAATCATTCCAAAGCTGCGCTTAAATTAGCGGCCCACGGTCCCGAGCATGGCGGGAAGATGGCAGACCTCGTCTAACAGGGCCCTTGCCCCGCTGTAAACTTCAAATCCTTCCAATGGACCCGTGGACCCGTGGGTCTTTAAGGTCTCCATTTGTCTTTGTCGTTCACACACCCCGGTCACCGGTCGCCAGGCGCTGTGCGTTTTGGTGTTTTTATATTTATTTAGATGCCGATAACGATTGCTGCTCAACATGTAGCATGTAACCCGGACCCCGGGAACGGGAATATGGTACCGTTTTTACGACGCGACCCGTCCACAGCCTCCGCCCGCCTTTTTTGGTGTCGTCCAGGGCACACGCAATGAGGTGTTGCCAGTCGAGCATCGCCCGGAACCGTAACCACCACACTGAGTTCTGCGCCCCGAGGACGGACAAAATCCATGGGATTATCGGCACAATTACCCTCTGCGATGCGTCACATGAAGCAGCATTTTTGGGCACCCCTGAAGTCCAGTGTGCCCCACTCGGGATGGAGGCGCCTCATTTGGTCATCGTCAGGCTTTCAGAAGCGTCCAGAGATGCTACCAAACGCCCATTCGCCGGGAAATCGGAGAAAGAGGAGAGAACTATTAAAAATTAAGAAATAAAATTAAAACCCAAGCGTAAAGCCCCGGGTTAAGACCCACTCCGGTTCGGATCCTTTCGGATCGCCCATGTGTGTTTTATTATTATCGTTTTCGTTCCTGGTTGTGGTCTGGTTGTTTGGCCCGCGCGATCGTTTCGGGGCCGCGAGTCGTTTTGTTACCAAACTCTCTCTCTCTCTGGGCGCTGTGGACGAATAAAATCGGTGTCCGTTTCTTAGTATCGAGGCGCATAAATTCTCAACTCATCAGCACGCGAGCCCTTCGCGGGACCGGTGAGCTTTTCCCCGTCCGTTACTGAAATTTGACTTTCGAGAGGTGAATAAACATTTTATCTCGCTCCTCGCCTCTCGCGCCGTTAATGAGTTCATAAAAATTCTATTAGTGCCTAATAATCTTAAATCGTGTGCTCTCGTGGAACAAAGCTGTGTCGTGTCGCCTCCCGCTTTTTGGGGGCACGTTTTGACAAGCTTCATCGCCCCGCAAATGAGTTGAAAGGTTGCCACACATTGGCCACGGATTCCGCGGTTTCGGGGTATATTTTGTGGCTAAGTGATTGCTCGAGAAACAGGATTACTTTCCCGGGGTCCCAACCGGTCCCGGAGCCCGAACGGAGTGTAAGCTCAGCCACAGGAACAGGAACTTACCGATAGGTAGGAATTGGACCACAAAGTAGCGTTCTAAGTTTTTGCTCCCAAAACCACGAATTGGAGGATAATGTTTCAGAATTCGGTTCCTGGAGCCTTTCCGGTGACTGACTTCGGGAAGATTATCTACGCCAAAGGGCACATATGGATTGGGGATTGAATTACAGGTCTATTTTACTATCCTAGCCAGACACACCAACGACCTTTGCCTGGTCCAAATCTAGAGGTCGTGAGGACACGATCACAAACTCAAGCCATCATTGAGCATTCTGGATCAACTCTATCGCCAGGATACTGAGGGCCAGTGTAGAGCCGGATCACCGTTTCGAGGATCGAGCACCGCTCCCCATAGTGTTGTGGTCAAAACGAGGTCTCCCTCCGGGGGCTGGCCGGCCGGTGATTAATTAATGTCAGCATTAACATGTGCTTGCGCAACGCTCGCTAATTTTGGCACTTTCGAAGGAGGGTACGGCACGTTGGAACGCCACCACCACCACCACCACCACCACCACCGGAAAGACCGTAAAGGGAAGCCCATCAAGAGCGAGGATTTAAGGGACTGGTTGCTGGCCGCGGTCTACCTCGGTTCGGTTTGGCGCGGTTTTGGACCGATTTTGGCAGCCTGCGGACCGATTCGGGCATAGTCCGAGATCCTTGCACAGACCGGGAACGGGGCCGATGGTTCAAATTTCATCCCAGCCCATCGGGCCCGAGCCGATCGATCGCAACCGCACGAAAGGTTGAGCTTAACTTCTTTAACACCCTTTTTCGCTCGGCGGACGAAAATCTGACGCCTGTTTTGATTTATGAAACCGGCCACAATCCACCATACGGGATAAACGGGATGCAGATTGCCGACGCTGCGTCGGCCGTAACCAGAGAGCGCAATCGGAGGCCAGCGGATCCGCCACGAAACCACAGCCAACCGAAAGGAACCCGAACCCCGCTCCCGAGGGGCCGAGATGGCAAAATATTGACCATAAGCATGCCCCAAAAGGGGGGGCCCAGTAAAAAAAAAGGAAACCCACGAAATCCGGAGCACGAGCGACAGCTTGATGTGTTTTGAGCATAACCGAGCCAGGGACCGTAACGCACTCACGCGCCATCAGGCGGACTCGCGGATCAGGCGGACGATGACGCCTAATGATGATCGACGCTGATGCTGATGAGAAAGGAATGACCGTGCAACAATCTGCGGCCACCTATCGCTGCTGCCACCGTTTCCGATCGACACCACGCGTCGATCGATCGATCGACACAGTGGTGGCCACAAATAAAGAACTGCACAAAGTGCACCAAGGCAATTCGGAATGCGGAGCATCGGGTGAGCGCCATTTTAAACCCATCGGGGCTCGGTATCGGCCTCGATTAGCCTCTCGGATCTCGGGTGGCCCCTGCGTGATGAGTTGGCAACATTTCGCCGGTTAAATCTGTGTAATCACATCAAAAACCCGTGATTTCGTGATCGGGCGATCGTTTCTCTTTTTTTTTCGTTCTCTTGTTCCGGATTTTTAGGTTTTTCTTTTGGGGCTTTCTGGGACCTAAACCCATTTTGCGGATTGCACCTTGCACGCGATTTTGTTTCGCCATAGAAAGCCCTGTTTTATTCCGTAACTAAAAGAGGGCAACTCTATGCCCTGTCGGAGGTGGCCGAATTCTTGGGCCATTAGGTGATATAAACCCCCCATTTTTAATCTTAGAAGAACGGACCGGGTCGGGTATTTATTTTTCCATTGTTTTTTTATTGGAACTTTATTAGACATAAATGCTTGATTGCATAAGATTACAGAGATATTCCAGAGATTGAAATGAAAATGTTTCGATTTAAATCTATTTAAATTATATGTTATGCCCCGTGGCATTGAGTCATTTTATTCTACTTATAACTAATAACTAACTGCCGGATTTGCTATAAACATTCTTGAAACAAACAAAAATGAAGGCTTTAGGCTTAATCACAATGAACTAAAACCAGAGACATTCCGGTTTATCCTTCCCTTAATTTTCAATTGCTGTTCAATCAATCTCTTTGATTATTGATTTAAAATTCTATATTTACCTACCGACCGACTCAAGGATGATCGGTCCTGAAGCACGGCTCACATAAATACACTAAGCGGCTGTACCATAAAGCATCCTCCCGAGGGCCCTGGCGGCGGCGGCACCATAACTTACCGGATCACTCTAACCGCCCGGAATCCAAAAGTTTACTCAATAGATAAGCATTAGCGGCGGCCAGCGATAGGCACGACACGCACCCGCTGAATACAGAAATAGGGAAAATGTCCGCGGTCTGCGCGGCGTTTGTTGTGCTTCTTGTGCTTTCTATTTGTTTTATCTCGGCTTTTTCGGTTCCCTCTCCCCCTGGTGCATTCGGGTGCCTAATTAAATTGATAACGTTCCGTTCCGTTTTCTCTTCGCTTCCCGCGAACCGCGAATAGAGCGACCGCGCGGTCCGGCTGGTGACATTTTACGTGTCATAAATTACGAGCTTTCTCATGCATATTCACATGCATATGCCCATCCGCCTCGAGGATCGACCGCGGACTTCGAAGCCAAGCTTCGATCGTCTTCGATCTTCGGCTCACCCGTCAATGCTCATAGACCGTTTTCCAGAACGAGCTCACAAATTGGGACCGTGGGCGTTTCGGGGCTCGACCGCTCGGGTCCGCGGGTCCTTCGGCAGCCTCTAAAAGGCCTCTTTCGATAGCCACATTCTGCGCAGCGGATGATAGAGTCATCAACCACCGCTCCGCCTTAAAACGTTCACTTCACCGTCGACGATAATTGTCACCGAGGAGCGAGATAAGTCGCAGGATAAATTCCCCGTTTCGGATGGGGCGTTATGGTGCCTGATAACGGGCCACTCTCGAACATGTTTTCGTTCCCTTCGACACCGATAACGGGCTGAGAAATGTGTGCCACTGCCACCGGCCACCGAGTGTCCGGCGGGTTCAGCAAACCCCGCAGGATCTTCTTACGGTTGCATTTTGCATCGGAACAGGCAAATACATTCCTTTGCTGCCGGAACGCTCGAAGCTTAACCGATCGATGGCCGATCGATCGATTTGTATGAAGTGTCAACGAGCCGCGAAGAGTCTCTGGCAGCCGGTCGAATCCTCATCGCCCCGATACCGATGATCCGACGGCGACACACATTAGCTCACCTGATAGCCACCCCCTGGTCCAGCTGCCCACGCAGACCCGGCCCCGGGCAGACAAATGTCGCCTAATTCGGGAATAAATTTGGTCCACTAATGCGTTCTGCCGCATCGCAGTCGACGATGTTGCCCCCGGAACGTGTGACATCAACGCGGACGGAACAAGCGACGAACCTCGACTCCGACTCCGGTTGCAGTGCTGCCGGAGTCCAGTGGTGCACAATTTGCATAATTCGCCCGTTAGCGTTAGCGTCGCGACGTAAGTACGCGATAAAAGCGGCCGCACCATTTTCGCGCCGGTCCGCGGCGTGTCCTACCGGGCCACGGCCGCTGATAATCCGCAGATGAGATCGGATTAGCGGACAGACCACAGACTGGCCGCGATGCACTCGGTCTGTGACCGTTTGCCACGACCGTGGATCGATTAACTGGAGCGACACGGAAAACGGGTTTCCCAAGATTGCAAAAAGAGCTGTTCAGCACATCATATTTTCAACGCACCGGTGCCACATGCTGTTGACTTAAAATTACTTAAATTATGTGCCTTACTTGCCAAACTCGACTTCAACAACCAATCTGCAAATACATTGTAACGTTTCTCACTTCTTCACTATTTTTCGGTTCGGTTCCTCCGGTCCGAACCGAAAGCAAATTCTAATTTATTAATGGCCACAGATAATCACGCACGCCGTGCCCAGTAATGGCTGTTCGGTCACCGATTAAACCGCCGCTCTCTAGGCACCGTTAGTTAGGGACCGTTGATTTAGTATCTCACACGCCCGAGTCTCAGCTCAGATCGGCCCGGCTCCGGCAACCGACAAAGGCCGGAGATTGACCGTCGTCCGGCATAACACACAAACCGCCCCGAAACCGAAGCCGTGGGGCGCATAAATTTCTAGTTGTTTCTTAATCAAGCTCAGCCAGGTGACAAGAAGAAGCGAACATAAATAAGGCCGCGCCAGATTACCCGCCCAAGAGCGGGGGGGAGCTGAGGCCTCTGGCGGTGCTGGTCCTTTGAGCGAGGCGATTGCAGACCGTTTACAGTTAAAAAAGAAAACGTTTCCGAAGGTGTTGTGTGTTGAGGTGTTAATTTGAACTATTTCCTCGGTATTGTACGGAGGAAATCAAACCGTTTTGAAATAAATAAAGTTGTCGTACAAATTTTCTTTCTATTTTTATGTAAGAGCTACACAATCATTCCAGCGCCGCCCTGTCGTTTCCATAGCACTTTCGTAGAACGATTTATCGTTTGCCTCAAAGTAGGCCTTAGTTCCATCCACAACTTCTTCTTTCGAGCGAAATTGCTTACTGTTGCCGTTATTGGAGCTATCACTGTTACTCACTGTTGATGATATTTCCCTTCTCAAGATAGTCGATGAATATTACACCATAAACATTTCATAATATCGAGGCCTTAGTCCTTCCAGCCGCTTGTTGTGCTTTCGGGCGCTTTGAACGAGGTTCATCAGCTGCTTTCCAGGATCCCTGTTAAAAATGGCCAAACACTGCTCAAAATCATCAAGACGTTCTTGGTTTTGGCCAACTTTGAACAGAGCTTTTCCCAGAGTCAAATTCTCAAGCAATTTAAAGCCAACACGTTCTTTTGATATCTCTTAGATGTCAGCGAACTGATGCAGCTTTACTTTTCGATAATTAAAAACGATTTTGCGGATTTTTTTAATGTTTTTTTGGGGCTACCGCCTCATTTGAACGTCAACTGACTGCAACTCCTCATAATGCTTTTCAAACTATTGCTTCGCTTGAATGGAGTTTTTCCCATCAAAAGGAGAAGTGTAAAATTAAAATTCTAAATTACTTTGCTCTTAACTTATGAAACGAAATTTTAACAGCTTGTTTTAGAACTGAAAAAGATCCGGTAAAAAAAGATTGCGCTACTTATGGGTTAGGGTCGGGACTTTTCAACACATGTGCTCATCTCCATCAAAATCAAATCAAAGGTGACTAGATGCATAAAATGCACACCAAACATTAACTCTGTAACCCATCGAAGCCTACTAAACACCTCACCGAATGAGCTACTAGATTCCTGGGCTTTTTCTCACCTTCATCCCGTTCTCACCACGGAAGCTGAGCACCGAGAGGCGCTGTAATGAGCATAATTTATCCCCCAAAAGACGTGTAATTTATTAACGCGTCGCTCTGTCACCAAGTTGGCCCCCTCCGAGCGACGACGACGGCGTTCTACTTTCGCGCTCACCCGTTCCCCGGGCCGTCCGATCACCGGGCCGATCGTCTTATCGCCCCGGGAACATCTCAATAATCAGTGCATACGGCCGTCCCGGGTGTCCTTTCCTTGAGCGCGCGCCCCCCCCGGGGCGGGTTCCATTAATTCATAAAAACATAATTTATTTCCGCGATCGCGCGACGCGGCGACGACAATGATGATCCTCTCGCCCCGGGGGGGTTGGGTGGGGGTTTGGGAATTCTAATGGTGGTGGGGGGCGGCCCCCGCCGGGAGAGAGGTGTTAAGATCCCTGCAACATTCTGGGGGCCGTGTGTACGTGCGGACACCGTAAACTCATGTCGTGTAATGTCATTTTTTATCTAGATTTATGAGCGTACGATTACGCGGCGATCACGCGGAGGGGCGGGCTGGCGGGACGGCGGATTGTGTATTGAAACATTGCCACACCGCCGCCGCGCACATCTCGACCGCGATCCGATTCCGGTCCCGTAAGCGCGTAACGGAATCGGGGCAACCTGCGCGCCCGGCATCGGTGGAACCTGCTCCGCGCCGGTGTGTGAGCTTCTGGTTCCGTGAGCCGCTTTTTGCCCCCTTCTCTCTCCCATGCGGTCCTTTTTTGTCGCGGCCGGACCACAGTGGCTTTTTTGTTGGGCCTTTATTTGAAAGCTTGGCAAATTCCGGGAGCCACGGTGCGCATCCTCGGAACGGGACGCTCCGTGTGCACTTAGCGATGATTTAGTGGCCAGCGATCATTTACTCGCCTTCCGAAAAAGGGGCAGCCCAGTGCACTCTCGCTAAGCCGTGTTCCGCCGGGATGGCGGGGGGGGCACAGTGGGTTATGAGGTGTTAATGTGCGAAACGATCGCTGCACGGCTCGCTCGCTCATTAGTACAAATCATTGTCACCCGGGGACCCTCATTTATTCGCGTTCCGACTGCTCTTTATGCGTGTCCTTCGTTCGATGGTGCATCGTAAGATAGAGGGAGAAGACGCTGCTTTTCGTGGGTTTTTAGGGACGCGAAATTTCAATTGCGTTGTTTAGCTAATGAGCACCAATTTACGATGCGGTTCGGGAACGTACTGGTAACTGGCTCCGTTTTGCGAAGCGTAAGATATTAAAATCGAAAACATTTCAATTCGAGTGATTGGGGAGCACTCGCCTCGCCTAATTAGTCCGGCTGTTGTCCTTCCAGGTCCTGCGGAGAGCATCGAAAAAGTTTGACACCACACGCGGTCCCGTGGGACAGAACGCAGTTCGTCGAGTTCGCGTTTAACGGCCGCCCATAAACGGTTGCAACGAACTCGCCGTTCTCGAATCGCCAGTGCAGTTCCGCGGGGTCATCAAAACGGCCGGAAATTTACTACATTATAGGTGATCTTTCATTTTGATTGATTTTAATGGGCCATCATTTTGCGCGCCCCGGTCCTCGCTGGTTGGTGTTGAATCGATCCTTCCGTGCTGTGATCATCTCGGCGTCTCGCGGATCGGGCGCGACGATTAATTGCAATTCGCGGTCGCACAGGATCACCGCCTCCGATGGCCGAGGCCCCGATTGATTAAATTGTTGGGCTCCGAGGCGGTGGCGGCAGGGTTTAACAGACTCGTCAAATTCGTACCGCATGCTGTGACCAAATGGGGAGGATGCCGAGTGCGCGTCTGATGTTTATTTAAATGTTTCCATTGATTGGCCATCGTAATGCCCGTGGCAGCTCGGAATGGGTCAGACACGGTTGCGCGAGAAACCACAAAAAGTTCATTAAATCAAAACAAATGTTGTGAAAACGATCGGCGAACGTAGCGCAACGCTTCCGGAGGCACCGGCAAACGCAACAGAAAACGCTTCCCGGCAGAAATACTTCCAAAGACAACCACCACAGGCGTTACCAAATTACCATCTGCCGGAGAAAAGTTAAACTAAAAATAGCCGCTATGCAAACAATTGCACGCTATGCAAAATTGTGAAATATTTCGTGAACCTGTCCCGTTCTCACTGAAGTGAGAAGTGAGAATGAGAAGAATTTGCACAGTGAGAAGAATTTCGATGTTTTTTTCATTATTTATTATTTATTTATTTATTTTTATTTATTTATTTATTTTTGTTTACACGAAGCGTGAAAACTGGCGTAAAATTAATTTGCAATGAAAATCGTTTACGCTTCGTGTGGCAGCAAAAATATAAAACGTGTTTACGTTCGTGTTTTTGGTCCGAGAAAATAGAAATAGAAGAGAAATAAATTGATTTCTGAATATTATTTAGTGTGTTATAAATTAATATTATTAAACGAGTGTTTATCGCCAAAGTCCGAGGAATTATACTTTTGTGCAGCGATTGATTCTTCTACTTTCAACAGTTCTTTTTAGATCAAACCCAAATATAAACAGGTTGGTATGCGTGAGCCGTGGAAGGCCGAAAATTCGGATTGGACATAGATAACTTATCTATTTTGGGATACTCCAATTGATGAATTCCATAAATGTAGGCCATTTTCAAAATGTTCCTTCTTTTATCGAACCGCAGAACTTTTGGAACAGTCCAATTTAAACACCATTGCACGCACACACGCGAACGCACCGACGTTATGGTGTTGGTGTTATCTCGCTCTAGCGTCGGATGTCTCTTTCCCGCCGCAAGTCAAAATTCTCACTCTCACTCAAGTGAGAAGTGAGAATGAGAAGAATTCGAATTCGAATTCGAATTCGATGTTTTGTTTATTGTTTGTTTTATTCAAACAAGTGTTATTTGTTATTAAACAAGTGTTTATCGCCAAAGTTGTCCGAGGAATTATACTTTTGTGCAGCGATTGATCCCTTGTTCTATTTTAGGGTGCTGATCCATTTCGACACGAGAAAAAGTGTTCCCGGACCAATTCCTAGTGTTGCATTTTTCATTCGGCGATGGTTTCATGCGTGTGCTAGTTTCTACTAATCCAAATAGTGATGCGAACCATCCCTTGGGCAAATTGTGGACAAGTACGGCTGAATCACTCCTTGAACAGGTTGCACTGCTTGTTCGGGAAGCTGCATTCCAACAGCCGGGAAATCCGACTGTATATCCCGCTGTCAGCAACCAACAATCCATGGCAACTACTAAGGGTGATTGTTCGTGAAGGGTTCACTCTACGAGCCGATAGTCCTGACTGTTGGCTTCTTATCAAATCCGAAGAGCCCTCCGCAGATCCCCGGGTAGTGAAGTTTTTATCCGCCTGCCTCCATTGCCCCGTTTTTGGTAACAGCGGTTCCGCTAGAAACCCAATCGGCCATTTTCATGCCACGTACTGATGCAAACCCTCCCCTGGCCAAGGAACTGAATGTGTTTAAGTCTTACGACGACATCAGCACCCTGAACTCGCCAAAACAGGATATTCCCCTGAAGGATATTCTGTGTAAACTGGTGGTGGTGCCGTTGAAAAACGGAACAGCCTTCGCTCCAATGCACGAAACGTTGCCAAATTAAGTGACAATTTAGACAATTAAGTGTACAAGTTGTATGTAATATATAAGTATAAGTATAGTATAAGCATAAGTATAATATAATATTCAGAAGTAAGAAAGTAGGTAGAAAAAAATGCAGGCAGTTGGGCGTACAACAGCAATTTCAAACGCGAAACATCGCATCGAATCGAATTTCCCTTTTCACTCGTGAGAATTTGGTCTCAAAGGGGAATTTGAGTGAGAAATTTGACTTATCGTGAGAAAGAAAGGGAATTTCGCTTCGGGAACCGAAGAAAAACGAGAGGTCCAGGCAAAAACCAGGGACCGGGAACGCCAAAGGGAAATAGGGGAAATAAAAAGGGAAGTCCAGAGACCGGGAACGCGGGAACGCCGGGTCGAAACAGGCGGTCAGAAAGTGCAGAGTCTAAAAAAACTAAAATTCGAGCAAGCAGGAATATTTGAAAAATTTCTCGTAGCTCGCGCGCTCTACAACTACAATAAACAAATAAACAATAATAACGTTCAAGCTGAAAATTAGAGTGTTATTTCCAACTTTTGCCGGGCTCGGACGTCGTCGAATTGCGTGTTTTCGGTGCGGGATTATTTCGAATTGCAATTCCAAATTCCGGCCTGATAAGATGATATCAGCGGTGAAGGGATTCTGCCGACAGCGAGATAGTGAGCAGCGGATCAACCTTTGCTTTCGAAAAAATGTCAAAACTCAACCAATCGAAGAACCCTAATCGAAGATTGCCGTAACTATTCACCGCGGAGTTTTAACGCCGAACTGTTGAATATTTATCCTTCGCGGATCAAACAGATGAATTGTGAATTGTGTAAAGTGTTGGCCCAGCGGCCAAGTGTCGAGGCAGAAGGAAGCAGAAAATAATAACCCCAGCCAAAAGGAGGCTTTTGTCTTTTGTTGTCCCCCGTTCGTAAAGTGGTGTGCGTGCAGTGCCAAATGTAAACCGTTCGTCATTCTGGCGTCCGATTCAACCCGTTCGGCGACCGGTTTTCGCACGGCGCGAAACCGGGCGGTGACACAATTTGTCTCGCAGCTGCTCTTTTCCAGGGTTTCCAGGACGCACCGGAAAACGTACGATTCTGTTCGGCGAGAGTTGCAGTTTCGCTCTCGCTGTGTGCGTCAGCAGCAATTTTGTTGATGAGCCAATGGAAAGTGAAACAAATCGTGCCGGAACGTGAAGCAGAACACAGGATTCCCCGCCGGAAAGACACCTCCTTTCTTCCGAGGCTTTGGGAAGTTCAGTTCGGTTGCGAGGCCAATAATATTGCACAATTTTGCGTGTGAAGAATCGTGCAACAGTTGCCGTGAAAAGTGTCCGGGCACGTGATCCGGGTTCACCTTGGGTGCGATGAGCAGTGCGATGAAGATCCTGGCGTGAGAGAGAAAAGGTAGAAGAAAATTGTGTGCAAAATGTGCGATAGCGAGTGTGTTCCGCCTCCGCCGACACCGGTGCTGGGGGGCGCCGGAATGCATCCGACCCCACCCTCGCCCAGCACCAGCTGCGGCAACGGGATCGTGGAAGCCATCAACCCCGCGGTGCACTTGGCAAGCTCGTTGTCGTCACACTCGATGCCCCAGATGGTGGTGGCCGATGGCGGAGCGGTTGACCACCAGCACCCGGGCGAGTTCGTCGTTTCCCCGCAGGAACTGGAGATGGAAAACCACTGGTTGCGTGAAAAGCTGAAGGAGATTACCGTCGACCGGGATCGGTTGCTGTGCGAGGTGGCCAACCTGCGGCTCGAGCTGGACATGGCCGAACTGAAGCGGCTTCCGGAACACAGGTGAGCATTGCGGGCATCCGTTCTGATTTTCCTTTTCTTGCGATTGTAGACACCTGGAAGTCCCATTATGCCTCGAACTGTCCCCAGTTTGGGTTTGGATTGGCAGAGCATAAATATGTTGGCCTCTCGAGGATTAAGTACGATTTCATGCAGCGACTGTCGCCATCGTTTTCGCGTGGCAAGAATAAAATCACTGGAACGGAACGTCTCAAAACGGAGCTCATAAAGTGCCCTTCACTAAACGCCGCTAACGGGCGGATGGTTTATGTCCGAGAAACACACGGAGAGGCACTTCAATCGGTTTCTAGTATCGATCGACCGGAGTGTCACGGGCCGATGTGTCATCCTTTTAGTGGATGCCTGTTTTGACTGGGTGGGTTGAATCAGCAGTTGTTGTGGTGCGTTGGCCAAACCCGGCCTGAATGGGAACGATTCATTCGACGCCGAAGCGGCTCGTCACTTTCGTCCCATAGACACTTGTAATTTGCTTGTAAATTCTCACGACGGGTCACTATTAATAATATTTTTACAGCTCTCCAGCGGGACTCCTTAAAGCATTTGGTGGTCCGTAATGTATTTTTAACTCAATCGTGCTGGCGATATGATGGTTGCCGCTGGCCGACCGGGTGGTAATTTTTCTTAATATAGAGTCCTAGTTAATGGACCAAGTCGACCGACCGACCCGGTCCTGCGATAAAACTGCATTTGTCATTTCCGCTTCTTTTCCGCTCCCGCCACAGACCCCAACATCCGCCGATTACCGGGCAAACTGGAATATCGTCTCCGGTGCTCTTGCTGATGGGTGCTTTGCAATGATTTATATGTTGGCCACGGTCAACTCTCGGCCCCGGAATCGATCGCCGGAGATCATCTGCGCGTCGGGTGTGGCGGTCATCGGCGTGTTCTTCCGTTCTTTTCCCCGGGACGTCTCGTGCTCCGGTTTGACGAACCGTTTCCGGTACCGTAGCGGACAGCCGGTCCGTTATAAGCCGGCCGCTGCTGCTGCTGCTGCTGCTCTGTCACTCGCCGGTCGTGCCCCTTTTCCCACTACTGGCCTAGATGGCCCTAGTTTTCCGCGCCTCCAGCGGCGGCTTCGTTATTCGGGTGCCCCCAACTAGTTAATGATCATCATCATCCAGTTGGAGGTATCTGTTTTACGATTCTACGGGTGGCTGGCCCGCATAGGGTACTAATCCCGCCGAGGTTCCGGTTGTAAAAGCAGCGCCGTTTTTCCGAGCCCCAGCCAAAGTTTCGCCAGCATTTAATTACCGGGCAGCCAGCAGCACCGGCCGGGTAAACATCTTCCACTGACGCAACGGCCGTCGTCAGGTGATAAGTAATTAACAGTAAAAAGGTTGCACAATTTGTATATGGCCCCGTGTGTCGCTGCAGTTCCCGTGACACAACCCCGAGAAGTTCCTCGACGTTGGCTCCAAAAGAGTGTTTTTAATGACCGACCTCCTCACTCGGCAGCGATCCGGTTCTAGCACGCGCTGTCCCCATTCACAGCCCAAGAAGGAAGAAAAACCCCGAGAGAGATAGTTCGAGAGATACGCGCCCTGGGGGCGCGCCTCGGACGGGCGTAAAAATAGAAGTCACAGATTATCTTCGAGGAGGTCACGAGATGGTGGAGATCAACAGCTTCATCAGCTCTGCGCTCAGCGCAGCGCGATATTAATTGGAGTCGTCCATCGGGTTCATGGCCTGGCACGACCCCGACTCGCCCGCGAGTGTCCTCTCGGTCTGCCCTCCCCGGAAGCGACCCGGGGTGGGTCGAAAGTGCTATTTTAAGGGGCCGAAACACATGGAACACGGCTGGTGGCTCGTTACGCCATACGGTCGCGCACGTGTTCGCCCAAATTCGACGAATTTGTTTAATTATTCGCCCGCGACTCTCTCGGATGGGGTCCTAAATCTGGGCGGATCTTAAAACCCTATTCGAAAGCTGCCGCTAAGTGATCGATTTATGTTGGAGCTCTCTCTCTCTCTCGTGGCGCGATGTTGATAAGAAATTAGTGCACATGGTCTGCTGATTAGCGGACTCGTCGATCAAGCGATGCGGGGAAATCGGTTTCAGGGTACGCAACGCAACGACGGCTCGTTCTCGAAAACGGTGCCAAACACGGATCGTTTAATGATGACAACCGAACCGCCGAGGGGTTGATGAGTTTTCCCTACCGGGCGTTACATCAAGAGCCTTGTTGGCGGAGGAAACGGAAGACCGCAGCATAGAGAGAGAGAGCGCGAGCGCCGCGATGTAATCCGTGGTCCATAAAATCAACAATCGAATCATTTCAATTTGTCTGTCCATTTTTTTTGCCTGTTGCGCGCCTAAATCAGTTTGCGGAACTCTCTCGCGTTGATTAAACTGTTTGACGAGAGTAGTTTTAGCCCTTTTTTGCGTGGCCACCGATAGAGAAATCGACGTTGCATCGAAATGCTGTGTGATTGTTTCTTGGTGGGGCTCCGCATTGGCCACTTTCGGATTGGATTGGGTTGTGCTGTGTGAGGTCCGTGCAAAGTGCAACTCGACGTGGTGGCCATGATTGCCTTTTTGCTAGCATATTCGTCTCAGCGAAAGGGGGGCTGACATCTTCTCGGACTCGGAGTCCCTTGATGATAAATAACCCGGGCGCCGGATGAAACTTTTCGGATTGATTAACTTTACACGCCCCATAAGCAGCGGGCCAGGATGATGACGATGCTCTGGGGAGGATAAAAACTCGATCCGGAGCCACACGGGTGAAGCGAGCAGAACTGATGGGGTGACTGGAATGAATATTTCAGCCATCTCATCTGCCTTCGTCCGCGGCAGTGAAAGTGAAACGGTTTTTCAATTTTCATCGGATCGGATGGGGGGGGGCCACCGGATCTCTATTATGCTCGGACACCCGGTGGTGGCCAGTGCCAAGGGTCGTAATGAAAAATTCGCTTTCCAATTTGGGGCACCCCTGATTATGCTCCCGGAGCTTGTGGAAGTTTAAGGTTCGGGAAAAATAGAACTCCATTGTTTCTGGCGGCGCTCTCGAGTGGCCCTGTCATATGGCACATCGTAGAACATTAGAGAAATGCGTTCGTTAAGAGGTGGGCCACTTGAGTTCGCTTCCGGTTTTCGGCTGCACACCGGCCCTGGCACGAGTTCCCAGAAACCACTTCTGATCGGCCGCCGGCTGCCCGGCTGGTGGTTGATGATCGTGTTCAGCGTTCTGAGCACAGATTGTTTAAAACATTTCTTCCCCGGCTGCGGCTCTGAAATGAGCACACACGGTGTCGGATTCCGGCCAGGGAAGGAGCAGCCGGAATCTTTGTCTGGAAGCACGGCGTTGCGGATGACCAAAAATAGACCAGAATGATGCACTCTGGCACAGTTCCGCCGAGGGCCGCCGTTCCGCGCCGGGGAAATATGAGGTTCAAATTAAAGTATTGAAGCGCGGCAACGTCTGGATCTCGCTTCGAAGAGCAGCATGTCGCTATTTTTGAAGTAGACCAACGCACTAGGTCGATCATCGGGTGCCTTCAGCCCCGCATTGCTGTGCGCTCCGTTTGAAATCGCATGACTTATTGCGGCTCGTGGGCAATTTATGAAACGTCATGTCTAATGATCTGCGGACGCGGCCATGTCTATTGTGTCGATCGATCCTCAGCCATATTCGTCTCGAAAGGCGCCAAGAGGAGGTCTTCGCTGTCGGCCCGGCCACATGCTGAGCTCTCGAGATGCCATCATCCCTTCGGGTCGGTGTGTGAGGTCCCGCCACTCATGCGGAATTTGGTTTTGATTTTCGGAGGTGTGAACCATAAGATCGGGTGGAGTCCATTCCATCTCCCCAGGCATTTCCGCCACTGGCTCTCAAGGCCAGTCCAGCGCGTCTAGTTCGTGGCAGGCGGGCCAAGGTCGATCGGCAACCTTCACCGTGGCGCTAGACCAATGTTTAGCGCTAGTGGCATTTCCGGCCGTTGGCGATCGACATTCCGATCGTATCGAAATTGAGGTGAAAATTGGGGACGTAATTTGTAGAATTTTGATGAATAAATTATGAGTCAACCTTTTTTTTTGACATAAAACTGTCGGGGTTCGGGGTGACGAAAGCTGTCTGCGAGGTCGTATCTCTGGTGGGTCTCTCGGTGCCTTTCGGATTTCAGCTCATTAAGCTAATGGTATGCATGGTGGCGGCGGCCTCCCGTCTCAGTGTGTCTCAGCCATCGAAACACCTGTTGGCGGGCGGATAGTGGGAGTGGGATAGTTATCGGCATCGATCACGCAAGTGGCAATTAGCCTAATTTACGCCAAACCGAAACGTGATGCAAGTAAACGGACGACGCCAGTGGGTCACCGTTGCTGTTGTCCACAGTGGGCCATAAATTCGTCGTCTCTCCCCGATTGATTGCCAATCTTTCCACCGGTGGCCAATCTAGGTAAGACGATTTTATGACTCATTCCGGCAACATTATCACCTATCAGGGCGGAGGGTTCTGAATCGCCTTCAGCTTCGTAGGAGATCTTGAAGTAAGGGGTGCGGTGGCAATCGGCGACAATGTGTCACTCTGACAGCCCACCGTTCCTAGGAGCTCTCCGATGCACCCAACCCGTAGCTCTGGCGCCTAGTAAATTGCATTCGCTCGATAGACACAGTCTCGTTCCGTTGACTGGGCATACCGCGAACAGACTGCAGATTGGGACACTAATTTCGACACTAATGTATGCATGGAAATGCGTCAAACACGCACCGGAGACCGGAGCAAATTAATGAATGTTGCACTTTGAAGGTGCTGACCTTGGGGAGGAGCCCCAAAGGCGTGATTAATGTGTGGGTCCCCATTTCTGTGTCTCGAACACTCTTTCTTCGAGGCACGTGCCCTCCACCCTTAGAAAGCCCCGTTCTTTCTGCGAATTTAATGGCAATTCTAATAGGCAATAGGCTGGGCGCCAAGCGATTAAAGTGTCGATTGAAGTGACCGGTCTCTCGGCGCGCGACTCTCCATCTACGGCCTCATGTGTCGGATTTGTTCAGCACATTGTTTGCCTGGGACACACGCCGTGAAGTCCGTGGAGACACCGCGGCGGACCTCTGCGCGACTCGTTGACCTTCGGGCGCGAGGATCGCGCAGGAGACGTCGGAGCTCGTTCGATCCGGTTCGCCATTAGAGGGATGTCTCTCGCGGCGATTTGCATCCGATTTAGGCCTGACCGGGATGTGAGCTTTGGAGGAGATTTACGAGAACTGGAGAAGATGATTTCGATTCCCCCTCCAATCTAAATTCGGGAAAGGCCGCGCCGGTAAGGGTCTTTGTGAAGGGCTTATGCCCTTTTTGGGGCCGCCTTTGTGTGGGATAGATCGTCCGAAGCGATCGTCGTAGACACGACATCGATAATCCCCTTAAGCGCCGGAAGAGTTTAGCTGTGTCGGCTCCAGGAACGATTTCACAGATCGTAAAGTGCCCCGTTTAATGTGGGATCAAGGGCTCCGGGAAATGCACGTAACTTTTGCGTGTTTATTGGACAAAGTTTTCCTTAAAAAAAGGCCGGGGGACCATTTAAATGCCTCGCAGGCTCCGGATGGCGGAATCGTTCTGTGACTGTGAGTTCACTTTTCATTTTCCACCGCTCTGGGCCTCAGTTCCCCTGTTTTTACAGCGCAACATAAGCGACATCCAGCGATAACAAGCATAAGGGGTAGCAGCAACAGCAACATGTTCTGCATATTATCGCAGTCGGAAGTGTAGCGGACACGGACGAGGATCCCCGCGAATTCCAGTGTTCATCCCGGGGACGGACAGGCGTTGATAGTACCCTGGGATGGGCGGCCGTCTCCTGTCACTTTTTGCTATCATCGCACCGTGTCACTCTCCGGCTTCCAACCCGGTTTTGAAAGCGCCCCCCTCAACTCGGTCGCTGGCTCTGAGGCTCCGTTCACTTGGAAGAAGTATTTTTCATTTCAACGACAAGAAGGGGGACCGCGGCCAAGGGGGGGAACATCAATTCACATTACGCCTACGGCAGCAGCGGCTCGGCCATGTGACAGCGCAGCGTGCGGTGCCCAACGAGTTGGCTGGGCGTGGATTATTTGTCCGTGGAACGTCATCGTGCGGGCGAAAGGCAGCATGATGCTGTTCTTCGTCCGTCCGAGAACGTCCGAGGCGCCGCCGCCACCACTCGGTGGACCTCGGCCTTTTATGTTGTGAAGCTTCACAGCTTTCCCCACGAGCCCGTGTGGGAAAGCGTTTCATAACACGGCCCCCTTAATCCGACGAGTGGAACCCGAAGCGAAGCATTCTTTGTGTTAAGTCACACAATTTCTAGAAACCACCGGAGGAATCTCTCCAATTTATTACGGCTTTTCGGTGGGGGCTTGGGCGTCCGAGAGACGCTTGCATTGTTTTCGGTGTGATCAACAGATTTATGGTAACGTTTTTCGGAGAGTGGGTTTCGGGACACAAATTGTGTCACCCACCGTTTGGAAGGGCTTCAAAAACTTCGCCCCAGGCCCGGGCTGCAATGTGGCGAATAATTGTGGCGAACAGATGAAGATGCTGCTTTGTTGTCCGCAAACACAACTGGCGTTCCAGCTTCGGGTGTGACGCACATTCAGGCCCCAAAGTCGGACGCGTGGCCTCAAAGAAGCCGCCGATGATCGTTAAATATGTTGGCCACCCCGTTAGCGCGCTCCGATTACAACACGGGTTCGACGGAAAAACCTCAAATTGTCATTTTTATTTCCACGGCCACGGCCGGTCAGATGGGAGCCATAAAAATATATCGGAGACCCTCCCCGGGAGTGTTATATCATTTTGGTGGTGCTCGATTCTGATCAAGTTTCAAATGGGCCGTTTCGGCATGGCACGGGATGGAAATTGAATATCCCCAAAAAGAGTGGCGTGAAAGTGGCCCCGAGCCCCATGGACCTGTTCCGGTGCATTTTTATGATTATTTATGGAGCCACCCCGGGAGAGGATCCTAGGTCGCCCCGAGGAGGAAGGTTGGAATAATTAGCAAACTGCTGACCCCGTTTCCAGCAGCGAGAGTCTCCATTTCGCGTGGTTCACAATCTATATTCAAATGCGGGACACCGGGATTTGCATCATCTCGCGGTTGGGGTCCCTTCCGGAATGGATAGAGGACGTTTTCACGCCCCCGTTTGTAGCGTAAAAAATCCTGGCCACACTCGGACGAAAACGTGCTTTATCTGCGAGTAGCACCGGCGAGTCAACGATCGCTGAAGTGCAAGTGCAAGTCTACCGCAGGAGGGGTGGCTGACGAAGCAGAGGATGACCGGCCAAACCGGGGGCCGGGTTCATTAGACTCTGCTGCGAAGGTATTGTGTTGTTGTTCCGAGAAGGGAAAATAGTTCCATAGTTCTTATTTATGCGCACGCCTTGACAGCCGGGGGACTCCTGGCAACCCGGCCAGGTGCATGTTTTACCTTACCAGCAACAAAAGCCCCGCTTAGTTGCTTCCGCCACGGTGGTCCTGTTGAATGATCCGTCTCTCTGTCTCGTCTCGCCTCGCCTGGGGTCTATTCTTCGTTCCTCCCGCCCCAGCTCACGGTCGGTGCTTGAGATGCATCCCTAGCGTTGAACAGGATAAAAAACAGGGAAACCCGGCCACTTTTGAAATCGGAGGGCTCTGGCACGCTCTCGAGAACGTGCCGGTGAAAGAGTGAGCTTTTGTAATTAATTTTTCCTAAAACATATTCCGCTTCGCTTTCTGGCCCGTGAAAGGCAAGGACCGGGGTTGATAATCCTTCCTACGCCCTATGTCGGCAACTAATTAAGAATTTCCGTAAACAATCATGTTATTAAGTCCGGATTCTGGTTCCAACATAAAACTGTCCACTACTTCTCGCCGTGTGCTCGGTGTTAAGAAAGCGACAATATAGCTTCTTCTTCGAGAAAGGGTCCTTCCGGGGAGGAACACTCGGGTTCCGAAAGGTGACTCGAGGCGACTCCATTTACATTTTCGGTACGCGCGCATAATTAGTGCTGGAAATGCTAACCAAATGGTGCCTCTTCACTCTGGTGCCCTTGTTTATTCAAATGCCGGCCGTCGTCGGTGGTGAGCAGATGACGTTCCCGAGGTTTGATAAGCCCTCTGTCCGGGGGGCGAAGTGAGAACATCATTTCGCGAGCAGCGACTTCCCAACGGTGGCCGTGGGAAGTCGCAATGCTGGCCGCGCAATGTGGATTACATTAATGGTCTCTCGGTGCAACCGCGGGTCGATCCGCTTCTTTCCCATCAGGAAACTGGCCGGGAGTGTGTTGCATATGCTAATGCCGCGCTTAATCTATGTAACATGTGCGTAACGCGCGACTGTGAAGAGTAGCTCCACTGTTGGGAACTCTCGGAACTGGCAACGGGAGGACATCTGCCCAAAAGCTGCTCTGAACCTGCGCCAGCGGGTTCCGGAAGGGAATCAGCAAATGATCGATCGATTCCCCATCGCTTTGCTTCTTCCGCACCGAAAGACGTGTCTCCCGGTGAGCTTTCATATGCAGCTTGATCGCGCATCGGCGCAAGACATCAAATTAACTTTCTCGCCGCGCTCGCAGCGAAACCTGTTTGACCGATCGGTTGCACCTGCCGGACGCGCGGCACTATCATCAAAACATCCCCCAGCCAGCAGCTGCTGGCTCCGGTCCACGCCACGCCGGTTGTCATCACCGCCCCGGGGGGAAGTTTGATGCAAAAAGTTGAAGTTTGAAAAAATGGCCCCTCCAGTGTGTGATTAATGGACGACGAGCGAGAGAGTGGTCCCCCGAGAGGAACCTGTTCCGTTGCCGTCTTCCCAAAACCGATACCGGCCGGGCGAGTAGGTGGCTAAATTCGATCTTTTTAAATGCACCGTTTTACGGCTCTATCGACGCGGACTTCCGTCGGGCGCGTGGGCCGTGATGGCGTCACACGAGGGCCTTCTCGCTGGGTTGGGTTGCGCCGCAGCAGTGGCACTTGTCCTTCGCGGTGGCTCGAAAAATGGCTTGAGCGAAAGACGACACTTTATGATAAAATCCGAAATCCGAGTGGGTTCCGAGAGGGGCGATGGTGGTGTATCAAGTTCGCTCGCCCGCGGTACTCCTCTTGACCTTGAAATCCCTAGACGCGAAACCCGCGACGGGGTCCACTCGTCGGTTGTCCTTCGGAGAGAGAAAGAGAATGCTTCTCCTGTTTTTTTGGGGGGGGGTTGTTTGGTCAACATCCTGCCAGCCGGAGCGTGTGGGAGCTTCCTTGCGATGCAGGTCACGGTCGACCTTGGGTGGGCGTCTAGAGCTGTTGTGCGGTCCTTTCCAAAAGGACGGCGGCCTTTTACGGGTCCCACCATAAATGCTGGTGATCGCTCGGATTGGATGATGATGATGAGGCTGCCGTTAATGATGCAGTACGCGTGGGGATACATTTCGAGCCGGGCCGATCGGGTCGTGTCGAACCATAATTCAATAAATTAACCATAGACAACCTCGCTCCCTCTCTCTGCTGCCTGCCCCCCCAGGGCGATGGTCATTTTGGGGCCAGGAGCTGGGCCAACGAGAGGAGTTCATTACGCGCGTTGCGTGAAAAGACACAAATTAAATAAAATGGAAATTTTTCTCGCCCCCCCCTGGCCCACCGGTTCGTGTTGGGTCCGCCCGCCGTTTTGAGGGCAAATAAATTAGTGTTTTGATGACGCGTATTTTGCGTAAGGCTGCCGGGGGTTTCGCTTTTAATCCTTCCTACTCTTTTTCGCCGCCTTTCTGGGAATCGGCTCGATGCGAAGAAATGGGAAGCCGAGAGCATCGAGAATTCCATCACCAGAATTACTGCGCGCCACAGTTGCTCGTGGTGGCGGCGGCGGCCTGTCCTGTGAAGCGGCGTGCAAATATTTGTTTTCCAATCGCGCGGTGGACCGTGAAATTTGGCGCACGCAACTTGCGTTCGTTTTTGCACGTCGAAAAAAATCCGCGCAATAATTGGTGAGAGTCAGCGTCGGGATCCGGGCACTGATCGCCATCTGGTGGCTGACTGCGTTAGCAGTTACGCAAAGAGCACGCTCCTAAGCCGCCTCGTAATGGCCGGGCGATTAATTGTTTTACTTCGCGTGTGGCTTATGAGATCACTCCGCCAGGAGTTGGCGGGTCCTTCTAGAAAACCACTTCATCTTCTGCGCTCTGTGCTGTGTTGCGGTGTTTGGTTAGTTTTAAGCGAAAGAAATCGTTGATGGCGCAACGCAAACACTCGCAGCCCTGTGGGCCCTGTCGGTCTATCTTGGTCCACGGGGTCTGTATATGCAAAATAAATAACTCCCCAGGTTGCGAAAACTTTGGGCCAACCAATTCACACGGCACGGCTCTGTTGATGGCAAAGCTAATAAAAGTCGGCAAAAATTGAGCTGTCACAGAAGTCACCCGAAGATGACGGAAGTGTCTCTCTCGCGGCTGGCCTCTGTGTTTGCCCAGAAGTCGTTGCTTTTTGGCAAAACATAAATCACACGACGCGCGCGATGGCTGCCTATTTATATGTTCCAACATCACCTATACTCAGGGTCTTCAATTTCCTGGCCGGGGCCAATCGGGAAGCTATTGGAGACAATTGTTTGAGAGGACCGGAAACCCGGCGGTAATTTTAATGAACAGATGCAGCGTTCTAGTTGTCCTTGGCGGCGGCACCCTTTGAGTTGCTTTCCGTCGTGGCCAATTTTCAATTTGGTGTGCCCCTGATTGAATGAAGGCTGGGGAGCGAAGACTTTCGTGTCTCTTCCGTGTGGCGTTTATTGGGCCACCCGGGGATTCGCTGAAGAAAAGTTTGATCTTTCTCTGATCGGTCACCGTCGGCGTGGAGTAGTTTGTTTCCACTACATAAAGCAATTAAAATTAATTGAAAACTCCAATTTGTGTGCGCGGCACGTGAGCAAAACACGGCCACTGGGCGGTTGCGACAGGACCGCCAAACATGGCGCATCATTAGTAACGACGACGATGATGATGACGGTGATGAGATGGGTACGATGCGGCTTTTCACAGTGAAACGTGAAACGTGAACCGCGGCCAAACCGGGCCACCAGAGCCCGGGCTTAGGTACACACGTGTGTAACCAGTGGCCACCGGTGTTTAGTTTTTGTGTAAGTGTCCTCCAGGAATGTTGTAACAAGCGACGGGGCGACGACGAGCTTCTCGTTAGTGCCGGGCCCACTATCCCACTCTCTAGTGTCGAGCTGTTTGTTACGAGACGGTGGCGGCAACTTTCGCACCGAAAAGGGCGGCGTGACTCTTTCTCTATCTGATCTTGCCTCTTAGCTACTGTCTGCGGTGGCCATTTGGACCGTAAAAGGAGGTTTCGTAAGGCACAGGGACTACCAAAAATGGGAGTCAAACGTAGCAAAGCATCGCCAAAAACAGGGAACTCGGCTGCCCGTAAAAAAGCCTTCATTATGAGAAGGCGATGCGTTTTTTTCCGATGCAACTGCATCGGTTGCCGAAGCATAATTTACGTACTTTTTGCACCACCAGCTGCTGTTGAAGTGCTCTTGTTCGTTCCATTTCTGCAGCTGGCCCACCACCGTTCGATCAATCTTCGGAGGACGGGCCCGGGATATGTGGTGTAACCTCAAGTGGCGCGAAGTGACCGAAAAAGACAGCTGCGCGTGAAATGTGCTGTGGGCAGGTGGCGTGCTGTGGGTTTTATTCTCAATTCGAACCCATCATGAGGAAGGGTTTGAGGTCCCAGAATCTCTCCTTTATCGCTCGCACTTAAATACTGTCATTAAATGTTTCCACTTTGTTCTGCTTTGGTCTCGAATGGCTCAAGATGGCGCACGATTGCACAATCCTTACTCCATGGTCCCTGTTTGGGGTCACACGGAGAGACCTAACATAACTCTGTTCCACTGTAATTCTCATCGTATCAGTCTCTTTGTGGCTTCACTCTCCACTGATGATCGATTTCTCATCGCTTATCTAACCGCCCGGGTTCACTAGGGATACTACTACGCCGTGGCCACCACTAATAATAATTTCCAATAAATTTCATTCAAATTATCTACAAATTGCCGGCGACTCATGATTGAAGCCCATAAATTTCACTCAATCCGCGTTGCGTTAAGGAGAGGGCTTTGGAAACGGCGAGACCACATTTTCACGCCTTTTTCACGCGTGAAGAAAATGACGCTCTGCTTTCTCTCTCTTTCGCCAGTCACGCCGACTGGGCCCTACAACCACCCGGCTCAAAGCATTAGCTGCCTGCCGTCCTGTGATCTGTGAAAATATGGCTATGAAATATTAACGCTGACCTTTCGCCGGGGCACAGAAAAAACTAACGGTTATGCTGCGGAGCCCCGCGAAGGGCTGTTGAAAGCCCATTTTTTGCCCGAGTGAAGAGGTTCTTCAGGAGGACGGAATCGAGAAGCGTTGTCGAAGTGCGATACTTCATTTTTAAACCGTTTGCTGCAAAACGGTTCCCACTCCGATCCGAGCATTCTTCCGCGTGTTGGCCAAAGTGGTGCCTGACATGTAAAGTTGGCTATCGGCGAAACACTTGCGTGCCGGTGAAGCGAAGGTCCCGAGAAGTTTATTGGGGGATTACGGATTCAGCGTGTATAATGTGGCGCTGCAGTCGTTCGCTGAACGTCCTTATCCTTGAGCTGTCTCTTCAGCTCTCTAGTGGTGCAGTTTCCTCCACGATTCGGTCTACGCCGGATGCACCGGTACGATTGAATTTGTATCGATTTTCGCCGTTGCCGAGGCAGAGCAACCGTTCGTTTTGGATTTCTGTATCTTCTGGGACTATCGAAGAAATATTAATTTTACTGAACCCGAAGGCACCATTTTTTGTCGTCGGATTTTTCCCCCCCCGGAATAATCCGACGTAACTTAAGCTACTATGCAGAGTCTACCATAAATTGCACCGGGCAACGAATCGCGGTGCAGTGGAATCGATTTTTCACCTTTTGCACTGATAAGCCTGAAGGCCTGAAATTCGATCCCCAATGCGGTGCGGAAAGTGATAGCCCTCCGGTGCACCCGTAAATCTGTTCTCCATTCGCCTCACGCAGCTTTTTAGGGGTAACTTTTGGCTGAAAATTGAAATCCAATTTGTATAGTTCGCCTGCGCAGGGTTCTGCCGTTTTGTAACCTTCCCTTTTTATGATGTTCGTCGTTCAGATAATTGAAATGTAATTTTATCTAATTCTCCGCGTGGCGGAATTATCTTTTCATTCACAGGTGAGTGGTGCATAAAAATGTCTACCTCGTGAGGGTCATTGATAAAACTCGTCGGGCCCCGTCGGGTATGTAATTTTGACAATTCAATGCCCCTTTGTATGCCCTTAGCCTCGCGTCGTGTGTCACGGCTCGTTGCAGTTAACCTTCACTGTGGGCAACGAATCATACTGTGTCCATTGTGGTCGCTAATTTTGGTACTTTTTAGGTGACTGATGAGCGGCTTACATCGATTATCTGCGTTCTGTGCAGAGCCGAGGGGCTTCAGGCGTGACACTGAGTCGGCTCTAGTGTGTCCCGTGTGTCTGGCGGTCATTGTCAGTCAGAATCACAGCTCCGACAGGACGTCCACCGAGGTATGGCTTCCTTCCTAGTGAGGCGCCCTGCCCCGGCTACGGCTTCACTTTACCAATCGTAAAGGAGCGAGTCCCAAAAATACGCCGGTAACGGGGCAAGACCCGGTCGAATCTTGGAGCCCACCACCGACACAGTAAACAGTAAACATCGGCCCAAGAACGAAACAAGATCCGCGGGAACAGAATTTATGTGGGTCAATAGATTTCCCTGTCGACACCCGGCGTTCGCGCTCCTTCTTGGGGCTATTTTCGGACCACACGCCGCAGAGTTTATGGTGGCGGATAAATCGAACGGAAAATGTGCTGCACCACCCTTTACTGAAACCGGCACTGGGCCCCCGGCGGGAAAGAAAGCGAGAATGATTTCACACCTTCCCTTTCGGGCTTTTTTTATGGAATCGGCCTGGCCCGGCCTTATGAAAAGTTATGCCACAACGAGAGAAACGATAATGGCTTTCGCGGGACGTGAATTACGCTCCTTTTTGTGGCTCGTGAATATTCAAAAACGCAAATTGATCTTTTATTGTAATTCGCCGTTCTCCAGTCAGTCGTTAGTCGCCCGGTCAAGAGAACAATCCGCATTTGAGCTGGTCGACGGATTCAGATTCTCGCAGCCCAATTTTATGTTGCACTTTTCTCGGCTCCCGGAGCTTCTCTCGCGGGTTCTCCACTCCGCAACGCACGCAACAGGCGGTTCGGGAGCATATTTGGGTTGGGAGATGAACCTCGGACCGCTTTGTAAAATGGACACTAAACACTTGCAAGCTTTGGACCGGTCTCTGGAGCAGATTGTCACCGGATGCCGGGGCTCCAGTACGCAGAAGCGCTCATTTTCGCTCGGCGGCCTCCGGAGCAGCGCTGGAGAGACGTCTCGGACCCTGTGCTCTTGTGGAACTAATTTGGGAGAAAAGGTTTTCGGATCCCACACGAAAGTGAAAACATTACCCCAAAAAGTCCAAGAAGGCCGGCTCCCGATTTTTGGTTGGGGCGGTGGCGGCCACCACACCCACTAATGATGTGTTATTGTTTTTCGCGCTCCATCGTTACATCAACGGGGGCATTTTATTTTAATGCTCCCCGCCGCGTAATGCTTGGCGCAATCGTTAGAGGGATTTTAAACGCTCTCTCGGTGGAGCGTCCCGGGGAAAAATCGTCTCGATGAAAGTGCTCGCCACCACCGGCACCGTAATGGACGTGTTCCGTTTACGTAAATGCGTCCGTTGGCTAAGTGCCCCCGGCTGGCCCGGTCTGGCCAGGCCAGGATCCAACGGGGAACTGTAATCGGAAACGATTACCCTGGAGTTCCTGTCGCCTGGATGCGTCGCCGACGGAAGCTCCCCAGCGGGAAGTCCCCATACTGAAAGGACAATTTAATACGCCAAATGGCGGGCAAATGATGTTACGGAACGACCTCCGACCGGACGGGGAGCGACCGATGGGATGTAAAGTTTTCCCGAACGACGAGGAGCATAAGGAGCTTACCGAGCGAATCCCGAAACGATCTGGAGGACAATGGACAAGTTTTGCAATAAAGCTCGGGTTACGTCAATCTCGGGGATCTCTCTCAGGGTCCTCTCTAAGGAGTGCGGGAAATGCAAACTAGAATTCTGGGCCAGCGCAAAGGTCATGATGATTGAAAGTTGCGCGAATGGCAAGTGCTGCTTGACACAGAAAGGAATCATCCAACTCCCGACCCGAAAGAAGGGTGCTTCAAAAGTAGTTTTTGTGCCCATTTTTTAATTCCGACTACCGGCGGCGACGTTACCTGTCTGCAGAGCAGCAGCGTGACACAATATCTAGGTTAGGGCAGCGAGCACTCTATAGGCCCCGTTTCGGTAAGCGGAGCGAAGCGTAAATCGTCGGATATGCTGTGTCGCTGCAGACAATCGAGACCGAGGACCGAGGGCTTAAGTAAACAGTGGGCTCAGCCCACATACCGAGACTCTGCGGTGTCTGTGACCGGCCTCGGAACCGCTCGGACTGTGTGGTGGATCGATGCAATCGACCCGCAGAGTGCGCCATTTTCTTTGCCCTGTCCACCCAGGAAGTGACATAGTTTAGAGGTTCGAAAGGGTTCACACAGGGGTCTGTGATGAGAGAATTGAGAGCTTGGCGGAACTCTGGATGCCACATTTTGATGGCCGGAAGAGTCCGCACTAAGGCGGTGAAGGTTAGCCCCTCCAAGAGTGTCGACCCACGGACCTCACGCGGGTTTTGTGAAGTGCGGTGTGCTCACCGTCACATGGCCACGTGGAGCCCGAAACAATTAGCGAAACTTCGGGGCTGACAGGTTGTGACTGTTTATGGCCATCGATGATTCGGAAATCGTCGTTATGATCGTGGCCCCGGGCAGGGGAAATGGGCTGTTGAACCCATCGTCAGTGGCAAGGGAGAGAGAGAATGAGCGTCCGGCAAAAGAAACTTGTCTTTGCCAAGTCCAGAGTGCCAGATCCGGTCCCCCGGTCGAAGGAAGCAGCCGCAGCCGCGCAGTCCATAACAAGTCCGGTCCGGACGAGTGCGACGCCTCCACGCGGTTTTACAGATTTGTCAGCCTCTCTGTCAGTCGGCGGATCGTGATTAGTTTCGCATTCACCTCAGCCTTTACAGTTATTGATTTTGGGATTGGAAACCCGGGGTTCGCTCAGTTATGCCGGCCGCAGTATGAAAATTTAATCGTCACTCGACGCCAGTGCGCCAAGTGGTCACTTTGAGTGGTGCTAGAAACGATGGAAAGGATGTTGCCAGCGAACCGTCACCCTCATCGATGTCACTTCAGGTAGGTGGCTTGGCGATTATGGCGGTTTGAGTTATTACGAAACTAACCTTCACGGTCGGTTACGCCAGTCGGGGTCATTAAAGTCAGCTCCAGCCTAACAGGAAGATGCATATAAATCAGCGCGCTAATAGAGTTGTTGGATGTAAAGTCTTTGTTAAGTCGTTTTGATTACATTCCGAGCGCGACGGATGAATTATGGACCGGGAAGAGGAGATACTTCTCGCGAATATCGGTCTCTCGTGGTCCGACGCGAGAAAGTTCCGAGTTTCTCGTCATTCAATCTGTGGGTGTCGGGGACGTGAATGATTCACAGTCCGGTTGGAAAAAGGATTCTTTTTGAGCGAAACTTCTTTCAATACCAGTGGCCCTTTTTCCGGTCGTGTCCCGGGCTATGTGGGGCTGGGCTTTGGTTTGTGTGTTTTAAATGAGAAATTACGTGTAATTAGTTCGTCAGCCGCGTGGCCACACCGCAAACCCTTGCTGCTGTAGGTCGATAAAAGCCGCAGAATTATTGGAGCGGCTCTCGCCGGGCTGGCGTGAAGCAGAGCTTGTCTTCACCTGGCACGCGACGAGCATAAATGTCGGGCTGATGGGGGCTGAGGATTTGGCCTGGGCCTGGGATTTACTTTTCCGAAGCAACAACCAAGCATTTCAGCGCGTTCCGGAATCCGGAATGAACTCATCAGCTCGTGACGTGGCAGTTAATTTAACGCTTGTCACGATGGCTTGTGCCCGCGTGTCCACGACCTACGAAATCCGAAACCGTGTGCTGTGTACTGTGCCGTGGCGAGTACTCTATTTGCCCCCAGATAGTGGAGAACTCGATGACCTCACGTCGGACGGTCGGTAGGAAGGCTTATCTTTCCAAGCTCATTAGGCCCAAGAAATGGATTGCGGCGGCGGCGACGGCGTCTTATCGGATTTTTACGGCCTGCGGCGGCGGATGAGCTTCAGCCGGAAACTAATTTTATAAGCACGGGTTCCATGCGCGCCCCGTAAGAATAAGAGATTATGTTGGATAATTTTCTCATTATGCGCTGTGTGCGCTCTGGTGGCTAATAATTTTCAAATTATGGCTGATTAATCTGCAATGAACCTGAAATCTGTCGCTGTCGCCTTCTGAAGCGCTATCTGGAAGAACATAAAATATGACACTGTATGTTTAGGCTCCATTCCACTCCATTAGCTCTCGGTTGACTAAGGCACACGTCGATAAGGAACGAAGGCGACAAGAAGTTGGTGACTCGAGGCGGCGAGCACATTCGAACGAGGTGAGATACGGAACTGCCTTATCAAGAACCGAGCCGATTAAATAATGACACCGCCGCGACGACGACGACGACGAAGGCTTATCTGTCAGAGTTTTGGGTGCATTATCACGGCATAAGGCACGCTGTCCTGAGTGCAGTTCCCGATGGTGTGACATTCACCTGAAATCCATGGCCAAGGCGTGGAGCGTCAGTTTGTTGGGCGTTGACCTCCGACGTTCTCAAGATTCAACGGAACGGCGCGGAGCCTCGTCGCGGGATAAAACATAAACATAAGAACAACTCCCGATGGGTCTTATTGTTGCAAAATTTTCAGCTCAGCTCAGGCCACTCAGGACAGAAAAGAGGCCACACCACACTTTGTATGCTCAGATTTGTTCCACTCGCTCCGAACCGTGTCTCAATTTGTTTACGGATACAATTTCATCAGCGAGAGCAAACGAAACACAAGAGACTTGTTTAGGCTTCAAGGCACGCTGTCTGGCCACCGGCAACAAGTGGCCCCGGGGTGCGGGCTCGGGACACACCGCGTTTACGCAGATTCGCGTTCGCATTCTTTTATGTAAGTTTCGTCATAACAACACATTAATCTTGATCACGAGACGCGGCATCGTCGGAGGAAAAGGGCCCGGTCCATTGTGGTTCCATTTCGAGACCCACGCTCAATCACACTCAGACCCTCAGTGGCTCAATCAGCTTCTGTTATCTAACGCACCGTCGAAGACGCGAAGGGAGAAGTTATTGACTAGCGTTTCGCAGGTGATCTCTGATGGCTGATCCCACCTAGAGTGGTAGCGCCTATTCGTTACGCCATCGTAGACACTTGTGCCGGCTCCTCTCTAAAACAATATTATCAATCACCTTTAACGACGAGCTCGCTGTGGTCTGTTACAGGGGGCTGTTAAAAAAGTTGCAATTTTCTTCGATTGGCGAGGTGTGGTCCATCATGAGTTCTTGTCAAGAGCCCCATGAATAGACGACGCTTCGCTACGATTGAGGAGATAAAGACGGCATCGAATGCGGAACAAGATCATAAAAATTTATGAGGAGGGTTACTTTGAAGGGGACAATAATTTTTTAACAGATCACGTATCTGAGGGCAGAAGTTCACTTGATTCCCAAAGTAACCACAATTCGATAACCACTTGACTTGCGTGCGATCATGCCACTTCCCCCGGGTTACGCCTCGCTTTAGTGTGGCGCTTCCCGCGCAATTAAGTAATTGAATCCTGCAAAATCTCAACCCCAGAACGGGAGTCTCGGACCAACAAGAACTCGGGCTGTTGGTGGTGTGAGTGGCCTGACAATCGCGCCCAGCAACCCAGCAGCAGAGTGAAGTGGTTTAATTTAATCTTCCTCGCGTTCACACTTCGTCCGCGAATCGTGGAGAGTCCGTTCGGAATCGAAGATTATGCTGCCGCCTGCCTGGGTCTGGGCTGAGTCTGGAGATATGAGCTGGTGGTTTGCACGATGCTGCAGCCGTTGTTGCATTCAAGCGTAGCATAAACACACCCCCCGGTCCGGGGTGTTTCGAGTGGGTTTCGGGAGGGGCCCACTGGCGCGTGGTGGTGCTGCCGGCTGAAACCGACCAGCCGTGACGGTCATTACCGACGGAGCAGAGCCCGGTTCAATGCGCACGGCCGATGCACAACGACGCTGCGCTTATAAACCGCTGCGATCTGGAGCCTTCTGGGGCCGAAGAAACTCCCACGAGCTGAAGAGGAGGCACACGACGACTCCGTAAACGAGTTTTCCTTCCCCGGCTGGGTCGAACGGACCGGAGTGGGACGCGGGCAGCAGTCGACGACATTGATCTGCACTCGATATATTCCACTCCGACTTCCTTTTATGGGCTTCACTTGGAGCGGTCTAGCGGTCCCTAAGAGAATATCTACAGCCTGTGAGCCTCTCGGTGCGCCCGCGGTGTGTGAAGGTTAAGTCACCCTTTTTATGACCTCACCTCGCTTTATGTTTGCACCCCCGCGAGAAGTGACCACCGGCGAACGGGTAACGGCGCGAGCGTTGGGATTTAATGTAATTAGCATATCGTCGGTCGGTAGCTCTAGGCCCTGTGTCTCATTACGTTTATGTCGCCCATTACAGCGGACCCCAACTGGTGGACCCCGAATTCGGTGTTGTAAACGCTTGCTAAATGCATTAAAAGTCAGTCAGGCCGCCCGGGATGGAATAATAGATCGAGTTTTGTGATTTATCGCTCCTCTCGGGTTCCGGCGTGGGAGTTCGAGGCCCAATCTGTCACACGCATTCCCCTCGCGGCTCCTCGTAAGATGAATTCAAATATTTGAAAAATCTCTCAAGACGCGCGCAAAGGCATTGACCGAGCGGCCGGCCACTCTAGATAGCTCTAGAAGCCGCCGTCGTCGTCGCAGCCAATCCAATAAAGATCCCCCAAATAAAATGCGGCGAGATTCAAATGGGAAATTCATGTCCGAAATGGCCGCGTCCCAAATGTGACCGGTGGGCGGAATAAATTCTCGAAATGAAAAATAAGTCGCTGCCGCCGCCGCGCGGTAAAGTTCAAAGCCCCTCGGGGTAAGGAGAGCATAAATAAATTATAAATATGTTTTCGAAGCACCACTTCTGTTTATAACAACAGCCGGCGGCCGGGTGGGTCCTGATGCGCGAATGATGGAATCATAAAATGGAATTTAATTGTTTCAACCACCGATTGGCCCGATCCAATATTCCATTCCCTCGGCAGGACACATTGTCAATTTACTGTAGCGCGCCGTGCTGGATTTATCATTCGATCGTTTGATCTCGTGTCGTGAGAATTGAATTCCAATTCCAGTTAATGGTGACGGAAATTAGTATTTCCATCGGTGGACTCGAGTGTTGTATCGATCGCTACTCACTTCACGAGAAGTCACCAGGAGTCGATGAATCAGCACGCGTCCAAAAAAGGGGGAAAACGGATATGCTAAACACGGAATTCATTGGCGGACCAGAATCCTGCAGACTAGGGCTAGGGCGAGAACTGTACGCCACCCGAGGTTCTTTTGTTCGAAGGGGTCTAGTACGTGATTTTGGGGGTTCTGAGGGCCCTTGGTCTGCCTTTGGAGTCCCTGCAGGCGCAGCTGCATTCATTATCCTCGTCGCAGTCGTGTGTCGTCGAGTGGGACTCCCTTAAAATTGTGTTCCGACTTCAGCTTTAAGGGCTACGTGGAGACGGGTAAAAAAAATGTCTGACATCTGCATCCGCCGTACAGATAGCCGAAGGACACCAGGGAAACACCCCAAGGAACACAGAGTCGCAGATCGCCGTCCCCTCTGAATCTGCAGCGCAATTTGGTCGTAAATTTCGGGCATTTTCTCTCCACTTCCGGCCCCTTCCTACGGGGTGGTGCTTCCTGTCCGAAGGGGGATGAAAATGAGGTTTTAACGGTCGGTAGAGTTCCCGGGCCGCCAGTAATGAGACTGTCGTTCGATTTGTTTCGGAGAACCCCACGAAACAGTGACAGTGAACTTGAATCCTGTCCGGGGAAGGATCCTGGTGGCGTGCGCCCTTGTTAAGGGGACATCCTGGGACTTCTGGGTTCGGTCTAATGCTGATTACAGCATTTTCCCCTGACGCGCGCCATTATTTTGTTGTCCACAGAGAGGGACGCGCATGCCGATGACTCACCATCCGTGGAGACCTTTCGCTGACCTTTGTGAGGAGCCGCGTTTTAAATTCAGTCCACTCGGAAAAAGGTCACCATTTTTTATAAGCGATGGGAACTCGGCCCATTATGAAATAATGCACCGACCGTCCGATCCTGCATGCTGCTGCCTTATTTATAACGCATCGGATTATGGAGGTGCATCAATAATAGAGACGGAAAAGCGGAGCGCAGTGTATCGATTTTCCCGGCTCTTCTCGCTCGTCATGACCGAATGTGGCCACCCGAGCGGACGGTGGGAGTGAGTAAATATTGATAGAAAAATGCACACAAACAAACACCGAAGCGTTGTGAGCGCATAAATCGCGCTGTTGGTGTGGCGCGATCGGAAAGCAAACCCTGTGCTGGGCCAAGTGGGCCACATTGACTCAATCGGCAACCTATTTATTTTTAATCGTTGTGCAACTGCTCCATTCAACAACAACAATGCTTTCCTCGAGCCTGTCGACGCGTGCCGCCGCCTCTTCGTGTTCGCGTGGCTGAGGGCTGAAGGGGCCCTGAAGGTGTGGCGGCCCTGAAGTGAAATTGTGTAGTTCTCTTGCCGATTCCTATTTCCTATTTATGCACTTATGCGTTACACATCAAAGCGCCGCGCCCGCAAATATGCTCGCGTAGGAAATGGAAAATGCGCTTGGCGTGTGCCGACCGCTCTCATTGGCCGGCCGCCTTGTTCCGTGTCGGTGGATTTAGTTTTCCTTTTATTGCCCGCCGCCGCCGATGGCACACTTGGAAAAGGGCTAAGCAATCGGTGTTTATCGGTGACACTTTTATTTCCGGTGAATCACTGCCGACGGAGGACTCGACCCAAAGGCTGACCCAAAAGGCCTGTCGTCTGCCCTGTAGCCGCATAAATTAGGTGGTCAACCGGGCCAACACCAACTTCAAAGGGATAAGGTGGTGCCAAAGACCCGTGTGAAGGGTTCGAAGTGTCTGTGGTCTGGGTAAATCTCAGACCGGACCGTTAGGTGTCCCCTTCGAGAGAGAAGCTTTCTCATCACTTTATCGTCCATTACAAGGGTTTGGGGGCAGCATCTCTACTTGTTGGCAACGTGCCCATCGTGCCGCTCTATAAATGGGCTTCCATATCGTATTTGGGTTGATACATTGAAACCTTTCCAACAATTGATCGATCTGGTTCGGAACTTCAGCACGCGCCCACAGAGAAAGACCTTGACATTTCGAGACACTGGAGCCAGCGTTTTCTAGGGTGTTAATTTTAGCAAGCAAAGCCCTAGAATGGAGTCCTTCGTGTGGGGATCCTCTCCGAGCTCCTAGAAAACCCTCCGTTCCCGGGAATGGCTTAATACTTCAAAGTGGCCGGGTACTCGGGTCCGGTATGTAGCGCAAGTCATTCCAAATAATGATGTGCGGTTCGTGTACCCTCAAAAAGGGTGCGCGCAGAATTCGTGGAAGGATTCTCGGGAAGTACACGCATCGCACGGACACATTGTGTTTCGGCTTGGGGTTTCGCGGTATGGCCCCAGCACTCGGAATGATTTATGTTGGGGTTCATCTGCCAGAGAGAGAGAGTTTCACAACTCCGAACTGTTTGTTCTCCGAAGGAGCACCACACAATCAGAACTTTTGCCATTAGAAGAACTCTCCCTCCGAAAGACCTTTTCAGACCGTCCACTGGAAGGTCCTGCAGCGATGCACCGGACCTGAGGGGGGAAATCATCACCCGATTTGCACTCCGGCGACTGCTAACGAGTTCGGAGCAGCTTTCACTTTTCTTTCGTTGCGCAGTGGCCATTAGACTCGTCAGCGCGCGCGAGAGAGAGTAATGGAGTCCCACCGGTACCGGTTTCTATGGTGGTTCCCACCCGATGCCGGGCTATTAGCTATCAGCACGCAATCTGACTGACACAGATTTTTCCGCTGTGCGCGGCAAAAGGTGCGCCACCGTGACACGCCATTAAGAGGTGCGCTGAAACAGATCGATCGGATTAAATCACTCTTATTTTTAGAATTCAATCCCCACTCGGCCCATTCTGTCGCGTCGGACCCTGATTAAAGTGCAATTATTGAGTGGGGTCGTGTTGAGAGTGTGATCACTTTTTGGAACAGCACGCCCCGCCGTCCAGTACGCAACGGTCCACTGGCCCCCACTTGCTCTGCACGCTTCTTGCGCAAATTGGTCCGATCGGTGCGGGCGCCGAGTAATGACTTCCGTTACTGCTGCCGGCTAGCCCCATGATTTATGCACAATGGGCCAGAGGGGTCCTCGGCGAGTAAAATAATCGGCCACCTCGTTCCAGGAGAGTGAGTTTTCGGTGTGCCGATTCGCGGTGTCGATAAGTGGCCGATTGAGGGAATTTAAAGTCCCGTAGAGAGGGTATCGTAGGAAAAAGGGCCAAACGCGACAGGTTGGCGAGATAAAGGTGTTGCCAGCGCACCGGTCAAGATAAGGAGTGACTGGGCCAAAGGCAGTGCAACAATCACGGTGCTCTCCACGGTCGTTGTGTCTAGTAGTTGGTAATGGTGAACAATTTATGTTTTCGATGTAGGACAGCTTTGACCGAAGAAGAACATTAAATCCGTAGGCCTCGCTGCGTTGCGATTCCTCGAATAGCTCCGCTTCGGAGCGAGACACCACGCAGAATATTAAAATGCGTGCGAAAACCACTCACAAATCATACATCATTCATCAAGAGCCTGGCCCTGGGCCGGGCCGTACTTATTATGTTTATGATGCACACTCTCTCTACCAATCGTGTGGCGCGACGGAACGGTGATTTATGGTGGGGAATTGAGCATGAATTGAGTATCGTGGCCAGAATGTTCAATCAGAGGGACTTGTGGTTGAGGGTTCGTCGAAGCACTGTCTTCGGATCTATGGCCAGAGAATTTGGGAGTCGATTTCACGAGCACGGGATTGCCGGGGAGGTCCACCGATAGCGTTCTCTATTTAAATATTAACACAGAATCGCACGCTTCTTTCGGTTCGGGGTACTGTCAGCCGACAGCTCTCGTTATCTCGTATTCGGTCGGTGGTTCTGGCGGAGTTCAACTTCTGCCAACAAGTGATCTCTGACTCCTGGCGGGTGACACGCTTGGCACCACATGGCGACCAATCAATAAGTGGCCGACCACCGACCGTGATTGTGTATTCCGCTGGCGGCGCCACTGAGCGAGTATATTTAAATTAAGTGAGGCCACCACCAGCAGGCCACACGGAAAGCACAGCACAAATCAATCGTTTAGCAGTTAACGAAATTGATAAAAATGGTTTCCGATTTACGGAAATCGCTCGCAGCGGAATCGGATGCTGAGATGGAGCAAACAATCGTGTCTGTGGGGGGATTCTCGGCCTCCGATCAACCGTGAACTATTTGCCCACCACGAAAGCGAGAACCGCGTCGCGATTCTAGTTCTTTTTTCGCCCCCGGAGGCACTCTGTTCCGTTTTCGCAGAGAGAGATAAAAATTAAATTTTGGCCGATTTCCATCGCCGGGCATTTTGCGGGCGCACCGTCTCTACGGCGTGTGAGGCTGCGAAGAAGACCCTAGGCGTTTAGGCAGAATGGGAACCTAAGCATTATAGGCCCCGAAGGTGGCTACAAAAAACTCTGTTGAATCTTCTACCAAAAACCAAACGGTCGGGAATGTTGATGAAACCCTTCGAGCCACACGATGGTGCCGTCGTGAGCATCGGTTGCGATACACAGAAATCAGCTACGAAAGCATAACAAATTCGGGTGGGGCCAATGAAAAATAGCAGAAAGGAGGGAAAGAAAACGTCGGGACCAATGTGACGACAACACGATGATGTTATTTTCAACCAGGAGAACAAGCACTCCCTTGGGCGCTTGGAAGGTGGCCCCCGAAATGAAAGTGAACTTCGTGTGCGAACGAAGAATGGTATCAGCGCACACAGAGAGACGCTGTTCTCGTTGCTCTTTATCAGTTTCTTATTAAAAATAAATTGGTTTTCTCAACTCTGGTGCTCTCAACACACGCCACTGATACGATTAGAAGATCCCTGTGCCTGTTACGTAATGTCTGCCGGCCACTGTTTCGGGGGGGTACTAAATTAAAATGGCTCAGAAAATTAATCGCAACACTTTCTCTACCGAAGAATCTGCCGGCAAATATTTGACCCGAACCGTAAAAGGCGCCGTAAAAAATCTTTTCTCAGCTAATTTTCAATCAACAGCTGCCTTCGCGCCACGCCAAGAGGGCAGAAAGTTTTCCGACTGGGCGTGTTAAAAGAACGCAGCTTTCCCGGAGGAGCTCAGCGTCTGCGGCATATTCCGAATGCCTCGCGGACATCGAGAATGGGTCTGTGGTGAACTCGAACCCCAGGGTTCGAGATCGTATCATCGGCATGAATTTATGGCGCATTCTCTCCCTTCACGATGATCGGTGTTTGTTGTGGGGTCCCTCCGAACGGCGACGAACAGAACTATTTCAGTTTGACTCAGTTCGTTTCGTTTGAAGAACAAACCCCAAATTTAGCGTTGCGGTCTTTAAAAAATCTCGAGGATGACAGCGATAGCCGGTGCTCCACAAGTCACTTCAAAATTTGAAGTTACTTAGGGCTCCGGTTGTGGACACTTGCAAGAGAGCTACCGTATGCAAATGCGATACTCCTTCAACGGAATTGAACGGGACCCGGGGGGGGGG
>NC_071285.1:1988345-2085377 GCF_943735745.2 Anopheles bellator | reverse complement strand
GTTACACGATGTTGCAACAAGAAACCCTTTTTTTATCGCCACACTGTGATCGGATGACATTTTAGTTGGAGGAGCTCCGTGCCATTAGTGGCTGCAGACGTTTGTTGCTTTTTCCGTCAAAATAATGAACCACATTCGGCCACATTCGGACGGCCGACCCGGCCACTCTCTGCTTTTGTTGTTGAGTAATGGATTTTTAATGTGAGACGCTTTTCCGCTAAAAGGTTAATTAATTGCAATGCATTGGTGGCCAGCCGAGGAACCCGCCCCGAGTCTCCCGAGGACCTATTGTTGTTGCGCCCATCCTCATTTTTGCGCGAACGCACTTGCTTCGCTTCCCAGCGGACATTCTGACAGAACGAGCCAGAATCAGTGGCAAATAAGCACGAAATTACGGCTACATCACATTAATCTTGGGTCGAAATTGGACTTGGACTCGCTTGGCCTGGCCCCGGGCCGGTGGATGATATGGCCGCGCGAAGACTCAACCGCTCACATAAAATTAAGCATAACGCATTTGTCTACACGGGGAACCGCACACGGCCGCGGGAATACGGAGAACAAATCACATCTCTTTTTACAGCTGGGAACCAGCTCCGACGGACTGAGGAGAATGTCGCTCAACGCCCACTCGTAACAGGCGCTGGCCTCATGATGTTCCGTCGCGCGATGGTAGGCGTTTTGTGGTGGTCCAGACGATGCACAATCCGCGCGCCGCGGGACTCTGGGGTGCATCGCCCGTCTCTGGTGGGGGCCGATCTCTTCTGCCCCACATTCCTGCATTTGAACCCTCTTCTGGTGGGGTCACACCCGAAGAAGATGGTCGCTTAGACATTGTCGCCAGGATTATCACTTGGATAGTTTGCGTTGGACCACGATTTTCCCCCTTGTGGCCTCGATCGCCCAGACAGACCGACATATTCCGTGTATCCCCCCAATCTCACCAATGGCCACAACATGAAGTGGACTGTGTGCGTTCGGCCGCCGACGATGGGCGGAGATCGGGCCATAAAAATATGACTAATAAAATTATTCCGTGTTTAGGGTCTTTAACATTGTTGGTAGCGCACGGGGAACACGTGGCCTGGCGTGGCAGTGCCCGGGGAAAATGGAACGTCCCGTTGCTGTTGTTGTAACACTCTAAACTCCCGCACCGCTCTCGGACAAGTTCGTTGGAAAATGTTAATGCTATGAATTCTTCTGACTGACCGCGCCACGCGCTTGTGGCCGAATGGTGGCCGTAAAAATGGCGGAATGATGAAGCGGCGGCGGGTGGTTCGAGATTTCGGAGAACAAAATGTTTATAGAGTTTTTGCATTGAATTGAACCGATCGAATGCGGAAACGTTTTGCGGCAGCGACTTTATGGAGCATTGTTTGTGGCAAGCGGTTCTGGGTTGAATTTTCTCAAGGAACTAACCCCGTTATCAATCATTCTACGGGCCAGTTCCGCACTCTGTTTCTGGCTGATCAAGTATTGCAATCGATCATCCTTCGAGACCCAATTACCGATAGCCATTATTTTAGTTCAGGTTTAGCCTTTTTTACATATTTTTATTAAAATTTTTCCAGTCTCAATTTACAGCGTAGACACAATTATCGTTTCTTCGTGATTAGCGGTGACTCAAACCGATTGCTTCAAAGTTTGACCTTTCGAGCTTTCGAACGCTTGTTGGAAACTTTCTTGAAGCACTTGAGCGCCACCTAACGGATCGTGAACGAAACTGCAGGCGTAGCTTGAAGGTGGTTAGTGTCTTCGCTAAAGCGTTTCAAGCATACCCCGAAAATGCTTCGATTTCGTAACTCGCTTGTTGTTTCGTTTTTTAAGAGACGATCGTAAACAAATGGATCGAGTTCACTTAACGAATGTCTGTCCGTCTGATCTCATCGTTCCGCAAAATCTTCCATTCCCTGCGCGGTGCGAGAAATCCCCGAGAAAGTTTCGCTTCTTTAGAACCACTCTGAGTTGCAGGGGTTGACCGAATGACCGGTTGAAAGAGCCACCAACGAATGTAGGACAGCGTCGGTAGTCACGCTGTCGGAAGAGGGACGCAAACAAACACGCGAAACGCACACTCGACGAAACATCGACCTTGTCCGGACCATACGAGCAAAACCAGCCGCGAGGAGCCGCGCGGAGCGACACAGTAAACGCGCAATCAGCATTTCGACCACCGGGCGTATAAGGCAACTTGTCCTGGACCTCTTCGCGCCCTGTCCCCTCCTCGTGTCCGATGGTCTTACGTAGCGTGCGCGCGTGAGAGCTCAATTCGGATCCTCGAATGATCGGCGCCGTTTGGGGCCGATCAGAAAACAGATCAACATAATCCATTTCTTCACTTCGTTCGCCGGCGAAGAAGGTCCGTGATCACAATCGACACTCATCAGTCAGTCAGTCAGTCAGTCGGTCGCGGATCGCCCCAGGATCATCGAGGTGCAAACGACAGGTGGACCCCACGGTGCCCTTTACCGATCGTTAGCGTGCGTTCTCAGGGTCTCCCCCTAATTCCATTTGTGGGCCGTCGCCAACTAATCACCGCACGCACGCACGCCACCGTCGCGCGTGGTTCAATTCACTTACCGACACGATCCTCAAGTGCTGCCAAAATTAATCAAACACACGGCGGCTCATCAGCCGGCGATGGCCGCCAGCGAAGTTGCATCACGCCGAGCCCGAAACAGATTGAAACTGATTTATTTTGCGTAATGCACTTAGCCTCTCAAACGCGATCAAGTAAAAATGACAAACGGTGCCACGGTGAAGCGCTAAGCGGTGTTGCGAAACGATCACTTGATCGCGTTTTTTTTTTGTTGCAACGCACAAAATATAAATATGATTTAAAATGAATGCGTTGCTCCGCCGAACCTGTTCTTGGACCGCTTCCCACGTACCGCGATCGCCTTTCTGTTCTATCGATCGATCGATCTGGGGACCGAGTCACAGGACACATAGTCGAGCGTGCTGGTGACCGGATGACGCGCTTTACTTCGGGCAGCTAATTAACGGTGGTTGTTGGCGCTCTGTTTTGTCGCTCACGGCGTGCATTCTTTGCGTCCGCTCGGGGGTCATTCCGATTAAACCTCCGAGAAACGGGAGGCCCATGTTGGGGGCTCTGGGGGTCACCGGTGCTTGGGGACATTAACGGCAGGCGAACCTACATTCGGCTGGCGCAATCGCGTCTAGCGCACCATACACCGGAGATAGCCTAAGGGCAGCTCGCGAATGCAACGTCTGAGACCGGTGTCGATGAATGGTTGAATAACATGATTAACTACTCCGCGGCACACACGAGATCCAGCTCCAGCATAGGCCGTGAGGGGTGCCCCACTAACTGCTTCCATTATTCCATTATCAGCTGCGGCGTTGCCTGTAATCTTTTGGCCCTTTGAATTGGGTGTAAATTTCGGACACATTGCGAAACGATTCTAATCGCAAACATTCCGGGCTCTAAGATCTTTAAGAGCCCCTCAGGTTCCCTTTTACCTTCGAAACCGTTACACACAATGTTGGTCAAATGGTTATTTAAGCCCCCCCCAGTAGCACCTGCCACGCCACGACCGCGATTCCTGCCCCCCTTCGTGCGGTATTATTGCGTGGTGAGTGCGCTAATTCGGTTTACAGTTTTCGAAACTGAACGGCGGTGGCGGAAAATCTGGGCTTTCGGTGGGCTTTTGATCGACGCCGTTACGTAAATGATGACATATTCCGAATTGTGTCCGAACCCTTACTGTCGCCGTGTGTGTCAACCGACCTAAGTCGCGAGAGCAGAAAATTCATCTCGCGAGAGGGCCTTGAGATGGGAATTGGGTTGACGCGCGGTGTTCGAGGAATTTTCGCGCTGTCATAAAACTAATTTAATCTCTGGAAAAGCTGCTCGCGCCGTCCGAAAGATTTGTGTCCCAACGATTGTCGTGTCGTCGCGTGAAAAGGTACCATGAAAGGCGAGCGGGCGAACGCGATCCCTAATGAAGTGAGTAAAATGTTTCTATTTTCTTCCACCACTGGTCGACCAGGCTGTCAAAAGGTTGTCAGTTTACGTGTAAGTTATGAACCCAAGGGCCAGCGAAATATGTTAATCCGCTGCAGAAACGCAGTGGATTGTGAATGCACAACCAGCCAGCCAGCCGGTGATGCGGTTCCGGTTCAGCTCTCTCGATCGCGATCAATCGAACCCTCTCTAATGACATATCCCCGCCGAGAGTGCGCTGAAGCGCGCATAATGAAGCAGACGCGTATTTGCTCTACACATTCGTTGCGTTTGCGCCTTTTGTCGCATCGAAAGCGCGCGGAGAAACTTCATTTCCGGTACAAACACGCCGGCCAACCGGTCATGTTTCGGGACAGCCTCCCCCCGAGGGGGCGGGAGGGTTGATGCTTTCGATTTTGTCATCATTTCAATGACAATGGTGGCCACCGCGCCCCCCCGAACACTGTTCAAACAATTTGCGTAGATATTGAACCCAGCGTGTGTTTGACAGACAGTATGGAATTAAAGAGAAAACGCGCCTGACTTGGCACTGCAAAGAGACCTCTAAATGCATTAATAATAATGCGCTCGGAAATCGGGGGGGAAACAAGACTCTTATTAGGTGGAGTGAACGGAGAGAACCGAACGATCGGTCGGTCGATTTTCGTGTGATGCTGATTTTTCCCAACCATGACATCCAAATGACACCGACGATGGCGACGAGGGCTATGATTACGATTGGATGGCATTGATCGAAAAGAAAGTATAGAGCTGCTGGGGCTGCTGGCCCCGTAAAACCAAGCTTTCTTCAGCAAGGGCCACGATCGTCATCATTATCCTCGCGCTACTGATCGGATTAATTGCCGGCCACAAATAACGCTTGCAATTTAGGATTAGGAGGAATTTGGGACACTTTGTAGAAGGCAGGGAATTTTGTAACGTTCGCTGAATGATCGCTCTCAGAGTCAAGTAGAGAATCCCCTTCGGGTTCGGCTGTCGTGGTTTGCGATTGCGCGCTGTTAACCTCTGCCGGCCCAGTCTGGAAGCCCCACTAAGGGCGCCGGGTTCGAGACCGCGAACCGCGAAAGTGATCTAATCTCGAGTAATTGCACCACACGCGCCGCTCCACTATGGGCCGAAGGTGGTCATAACTTGACGTCGGATTCGAATTTTCGGCACTCACGTTTGTGTAGATTTAAAGAATTGATTTGTAAAATCAAAAGAGTTATTAGAATTGCTCTTTAAAAACAATTTAATGGCCACTTTGAGCCGATTAATTTTCGACTGCAGATTGCATAACTTCAGGCGCAAAAATGCATTTAAATATCCAAAATTGACTAATTTAGTGTATCTAAACACGTTTGTAGATTCTTCTGAAGCCCATTTATGTCCGCTTGTGCCCCCCACACAAATTCCCCATAGTGGGCGTTCTCCATGCGCCGCGCCGCGATATCGATAAATATGAAACGTCCGGAAGCGAGCACGCCCGGCGATGTGGCGCAACGTGGCGTGTGGCAATAACATGAGACCTTTGTAAATTGCGGTCGCAAGGAGTTGATACACCACCCCACACGAGCGGCCCAACCCAGTGATAGGGAGGAGGACCTGCGGGCATCGATCGGGAGTGCATCTGAAATTGGATTTATTGCAAGATCGTGCCAATCCGGGGGGGGCACTCATAATGCTTCACATAAAATATTCTGCCCACCCTCGCGAGACTCTCTCTCTCGCTCTCTCGATGACATGAATTGTAGGTGGCCTGAACACCAGTTTCCAGGGTTCGGGGTGAAAATTTTCTTCTTAAACATTGCGATCAGGTAAGACAAAACCGACGAGATAATTACCAACCTCGTCGTCGGCGGGGGTCGTCGGTGGAACCCGGAGCCCCGCAGCGTTTATCGAACAAAATTGGTATTGTCTGCCGTGCCGTGCCGAGGCATGTTAGTACTTGCCCTCGATTTGTTACATCGTTTACTTTCTTTCGGTTGGGTACGCTTGGCGCAGAACCGAGGGAGTAAGTTTCGAATTTCACAACCGCTCTGGGACACAGCGAGAGAGTGACAGGGAAATGCCGGTGATCTTCACCAGCGGACACAGTCTCGAGCTCTCGATTTCAAGGGGCTACCGCCAGCGAAAGATTGCAACGAAAGCAAAAGAGACAAACCCACGGGCCCTCCCCGATCGGGCCTCGATCGAAAGATAGTGAAACGGAGGCTCTTCGCTCCGGATTAAAAGTGAAAATTAATTAACCAACCACCCCGGCCACCGGTGTGCAGATCGGACCCCCGTGTGTTGGAATTCCCTTCGCGCAACCCTACGCGGCCGCGTGGCGCAAGCTCTCTGGCCAGGGAAACTGTGGGCCTGTGTAAGACCCAACGCCAACAACGAAACAATAGAATAGCATCCCAAGCGTCGCCGCCCGAAGCATGTTTCGAAAATGGTAACAACATCAGGTGCCCCGGGTCGGGTCGGATCCCGATCTCGCTTCGGTTGGCCGCGGCCTGCAACAACAGGGCGTGAAAAAGCTCGCTCTCCAGCATCACTCGCCGGGTCCAATAGAATTATTGGCACAGAGCCTCTATTTTGGACCTGTATTTGGGTTTTGGTTTTACTTTCGTCACGGAAAATCGGTGGAGGGGTCCCCCGTTGCCCCGGGCCCGGGCGCAGGTAGAAAGTAAGATTTAGCAAAACGCAGTCGGGTAGTAAATTAGATTTTTACCCCGAAATGCGGCACGCGCGTGCCCGGGCCAACGCGTCTCTAGGAACCGCGGCGCGCGGTTTGGTTATGCTTGAGTTCCTTTTTGGGCCTGGGTTCGCCAGTGCGCCTGTGTGGTTTGAGCTTTGTGTTTGAACTAATTTCTTAAATACTTTCAAACCGCACTGCAACCAATCGATGTCTGGGAAAAGTGGCCATTCCGTTGTGCCTTCCGTGACCGTCGGACTGTCGCAGGCTCTCAATCCCGGACACCAGCAGGGGATCGGCGGGGTAAAAGGTCAACGGCGGCGTGTGGTGAGTGAATAATTTATGGCCACTTTGCAGTGTCGCGGAAAAACGATCCATCTCTCCGATCCTCGGTTGTTTCGCCATCTCTTGACACGGTTTTAATGTAATTTCCGTTGCACGCGTCAGACCGAGCCACAACCGGGCAATTGGACAACAAAGTCAAGGGAAGGTTTCCTGCCAGCGAAGGTTAGGTTTCCCTTTCGGGGTTTCCTTCCACACCACAATCGGAACGGTCGTCGTCGTCGAGGTGTTTAATGCAAAATCATCCAAACAGCGACACAAATACCATCGCTCCGGCGCCGCAAAACCTTGCGCGAAGGGCCCACCGTGTCATGGGCATTCCGATCCGATCCGAATGCCGTGTGCGGTGCTGAATTGAATTATGTACAACAATCAGTCGGTGGGTCGATGTGTTTATAAGCTTCACAGCTCGTGGTTCGTTGTCGAAAATAAAAACATAAAATAAATGTGCGGTTTTAATATTGAAGTTGAAGGCCGCAGCAGCAGCGCACGATCGGGGTGATTACTAAACAACCCTCCGAAGTGCACTGGCTGCTGCTGGCCTGGGCTGGTAAATGGTAATGCTTTCAATTTCATGCTTCGTCGCCGTTTGCAATACATCGTCGGTATGTTGTTTGTTTCTCTCCCTCTCCCGCTGGGGGTGCTACCGTAGAGAGAGAGCAATTCAAAGCCCAATGTTAACAATAAAGCCCGGTGCGCTTCATCTACGATCATCATCTCTCATCATCCGCGGGGGCTCATCATCATCAAGCCTCGGTGATGAATTTGGAGGCTGGCGGTGAATAAGGGCTCCCCGATCTGTAGCCACCACCAGGTGGGGCCAAAATGAAAGCGAAACTCCGATCTTCATCTTTTCGGTGGTGGTCGCCCATTTCTTCTGCGAAGCATTATTAATTATGCGGTGGGAAAAATGCTGATCAGTCAGTAGCCAAGTTACACGCAGGTCGTAATGCCGAATAATTGGACAAACAGAGCCGGAGTGGCCTCTGCGGTTCCATTCGGTCGCATCGAGAGCAGATCGTTTGATCGTCACGCTACGCCACGCAGGGTTCGTGCCCTGCCCGAGCGTTGAAGTTTAAGGTTAATCAATAAACGAATAAAACATGCGCCACGGTGCAGCAGCAACTCATGCGGGCTTTTTTGTATCGTTTAGCCGCTCTCACTGTAACGATAAAAAACGGGCTTACCTTTGTGGTTGTATTGAAGAGGCAAACATATTCCGTCCCGGGCGGACGGTTATGAAGAGCTACAATGGAACGAGAAACGTGATAAATGCGAATTTCTATCTCGGACACGTGCTACACGCGCCGCACGTTATCACATCGCGACTTTGTGGCGTGGCACAAAAGCGACGCGCGCCACAATTTCTTGCCCTCCGAGGAATCGGCTTATTTTAAAATTCAACTCACAACACTCTCCTCGCACTCGCCGTGCGTTCCGGGGGCAGTTCCGGGGAAAGATAAAGCCGGCGGTGAATGTCGCCAGCCGAACTTTATGGTTCGTCCGCGCTATTAATATTTGGTTGGCGATCGGGATCGAGCCTTTCGTCGAGCGGACTTCCTGGTTCGGTGGAAGCCTAAAATCATAAGCCCTCTTCCCCGTGCCGTCACCGATTGCGCAATCCTCGCGCCACGATCAAAGTTGAGAGCGGAGCCCGGCCAGGTTGTGATTATGTAGGCGCGTAGCGGATCCCATTCGATAGCCCGAAAAAAGGGCAGAGACACTCTCCGGGTCGGTGATGGTTTATTGGAAAGTGTGCTCTCGATCGACCGTTCGATCGATCGGGTTGCTGCTGCTGCTGCTGCTGCCGGTTGTCACACCATCCGGGCGATGAAGAGCGGCCAGTGAGGGGACAACTTTTACTTTCCGGTTTTTATGACACACACCACACGGTTGCGGTTTATGCATGCTTCCAACATGCCTCGTCCGTTCGCCGGTGGCAATCTTTGAATCTCTCGGGCTTGATCGAGGGGTTATAAACGTTATGCCACGCGAACGCCCGGGTGTCCAGTTCCAAAGCAAAGAACGACGACGGTGGGAAAAGGCGAAAGAAAATTCATTAATTTAAGGCGTCACCGTTTATGTTTTAATTACGAAATGGTTTTTGGTTTGCAAAATTGGCACCTCGCTTTTGCGGGGAAAGAAAGTGGTCAACTAATGAATGTGAAAAGCCGAACACGATACGTTTCGCGTTAATTGTTCTGGGAACACCAAGCGGAAGCGGAACTTTATATTATTGGCCACTGCTATGTTGGTGGGAATTTCTCCAACTAACACTAAGAACGGATCGCTACAAGTGATCATGAATGAGATGAAGGCAGCTATCGCGTCCGTAGTTCGAGAAATGTTGGAAGATGTTTTCATTGATCTAATGTGATGTAGCTTTACGGGGACTATGTTGAGAAATAAATACATGATTTTGGTGGTAAGGACTCGTACTTCAATTCGGAAGACTTTAAACTTTTCATGGAGAAAGTGTAGAGTCGATCTAAAAGATGGCCACTTACCCGGCGTCCACACCATGAGAATCTGGGCAAAAATGTATGCTAAGCCCAGAACCTGTCTCTCAAGATCTGTAGTGCTACTTTGAGTTGCTTTTGCGTTCCTTCTGTTTGTGGAATATTTCACGCGTTTCGGGATATTTAGAGGATATTTTTTCAATTTGACAGTTGGTGCTAAATTTCGGCCAGATTTTTTGTCTGTCCAAAAAAAGGAATAGACTTTCGATCGCGGACCAGATTATGACAAAGTCGGCAATAGAAAAAGAAGGAAAGGAAAGTGAAAAATCAAAACAAAACCGAATCTGCTAATGTGGACGCCAGCACAGAAAAAATATGGCCCAGATTTCTCATAGTGCAGACACACTATAGAGTTAGAAAGGAACTTTACTACTCGTTGATTGTTTCGTTTGGAACTTCTCACTAATTCATTTCCATTATGTTGTTCTTTTCACAGGTAAGCAACGCCATCGACTACCACTCCTTCCTAAGGTCTAATCTGCTCACTAAGCCCCAAACGAAAGGTGGCCGCCGTAAGTACACTTCTGGTTTTATCAACACCGCATAACACACCGCAACCGCTCGTTACGAGAACGCGGAACCGCGACGCTCGTCCTTACGCGCAACGCAAAGGAAAGGGGTCCCTACAATTAAATGGTTTACCCGCCTGTACCTAATTTGGTGCCCAAAATCCTGCTTCCTTGGTGCGGTGCGGCCATGCTTCGATAACAGCAACCGACAGCCGGCCGACCCATCCATCGCGCGCCCCCATTTGCGGCGGCACGTAACAGCGCGCCCTGCCATCCGCCGGCATTCGATTGTGCACAATTTGCACAATGCTCGGTGATGGTGGTTGTGTGCCCAGCGCAATAGCTTAATATGGCCGGTATGGTGTGCAAATAGAGCCCTCAAACCGAAACCCGAGGGATCGCCGCCACCGTCGTCGTCGCGAAATCGTTCAGCGAAAGTGGAGTTTCGACAACTCCCGCCGCGTTGCCAACATACCGAGCCGGGGCCCGGGGGCCCGGAGGCCGGCGTGACATAATCAAAACAGGTGTGCGGGCCTTACGCGTGTTTCGTCAATGCAGCACCGGGTCAGTGGGATGACGGCACGGCGCACAGTAAAGTTGGTTGTGTTTGCCCAGCCCAGAAGCCAAAGGGTCAATCAGCGTTTGATCGTTGCTCGTTAGACTCGGACCTGCGGGACATTGCTTCGTCGTGATGATCTTGACATGATCGCCGAGGCTCCGGACCAGGCCTTTCGTTTACAGTCGAAACCATTTCCAACCATTTATGGGCTTCGACACGAACACACTGGTCGTGTTTTCGATGCATTTGGAGCCCCCGTTGAAGTGCGGGCCATGGTCTCTCCCGAATCTTCACCGACAACACACAACGGCAATTGATTCGTCACGTCCGCACGTCGCGTCTGTCGCAATGGCCCGAGGCCACGTCACATTTTTGGAATACCCTCGGTCGGGAACTGGACCCCCTGTGGGTGTCGAAATTTTTGCAACAAACAGTCACATTGTGAATTGGTCAAGGCGGGTGCGGCATCGACGACGTGTCCAATAAGCCACGCGGTTACGTCACTTTCCAGCACCTGGAGACAGCCCATAAGACCCCAGCGAGACTTGCGATATTCTGAGAGGATGATCCTTCCATCGTCTCACTGGCCGTTTGTTTAGCTGCGAATGAGCAGCGGATTGTGTTTGCTTTGCCATTGACAGCCGGCCGCTAAGATGTGTGGCGCGTCGGCCCCCGGGAGCTTCTCGAGCGTTGAGTCATCGCCCGTCAGGTTAGGTTGAAGATGGAAAAGCATCTCACCATCATCCACCCTGTGACTCTGGCAACAATCTTGCCAGTCCGCTAAACGAGCAATCAACGGACCTGTGGCACCCCCCGTTTGGAGTACTTCCTGAAGTCCAATGAAAATGTTTTGTTTTCCGTGCAGCTCGGCGGGGCACGTCGTGACCGCCGTTGCCGGTGCATAAAAAAGTTCATATCATTGCGGCGCGCTGCGACCGACTTCCGTAACTCCAATCTCCGTTCTGTGTGTTCGCCCGACTGTACGCGGGTGTGCACTGATTGTTGGCGCGGGTGCGGGAGATGACTTTTCCCGCAGTAAAAGGGCTCCCCCTGCTCGTCATCATCAGAGCGCAGGCGACGCGCACGCAATCGATTGTTTGTAAGGTCGTTGCATCTCTCAAGCGAGCGGGCTGTGTTTCCATTACTAATTACAGAGTTCGATTAAATTTCCTGCTTCCTAGAGTGCGGTGGCCGGGTTTGCGGATTTTCCTTCACGTGCAACAGAGCGGGAAACATGGCCGGCGGCCACAAATGACAACAGCAATCCACAATTATTGCGGCCGCTCCATCTCGCTCTCGAGGCGGCGAGGATTTTTAAGTGGGGACAGTAAAACAGTGCATAATAAAAATGCAAACATTGGGGCTCGATGTTGGCTCGTTGGCAACGGCGGGGCTGTTTGGGGCCACGGTCAATACAATCACGCTGAGCGGCGCTTCTTTCTGGAGCTGTTTTGCGCCATCTGTTGCGTTTCGGGATCGGATGCATCAGCTTTGTCGCTCGCTGATCACTCTAATGCCACCAGGCCTGATTCAGGCTGATTGAAGGTACAGTTGGGAAGCGAAAAAGACGAAGTCTTCTGTCAATATTTATAAAAATCAGACATTCATTTTTATAAATATTGACAGAAGACCTGTATGTTTGTCCGCTCCATTTACACCAGAATCCAACAGATTTTTTTAATTCGTTTGATTTATCAGGACTAGAACTCCACATATTTTGAAGTTGAAGGTTGGAGCTACTACTATTTTTTTGGGAAACATCAATCCGATGAAACTTTGTTATGGTACTCAGCTTACCGTAAAATAGTTCATGAACATCATAAAATGGAAGAGCTACTATTACTTAAAATTCCCCTGCAACTCGCTTTTGCGATGACAATAAACAAGGCTGAAGCGCGATCGTGTGGGGATTAAACCTAGAAAACCTAGAAATCAATCAACATTAAGACTTTCGTAGTTACCTTTAATGTTATTCATTTATTTATTTCTTTACTATTATTAGAACGGCCAGAGCCGCATTAAACATTCTCTGTCTGCTCCGTCAGGGTTCGATCTGACGTCTTTCGTTTAGAAACCGATCAGTCAGAGCAGTTAGTCGGAGTCGGAGCACACATAATTTAAAGATTAACGCACTTTAAAAAGCTAAACAACGATCGCGCCCGGTACAGCTGGGAGTTACTGATGAAGTGCGAAACTCACTTTGGCTCATCACGCAATCCCCCGCGAGGTTCGTCGCTTGGTTGAAGTCTTTCGTTTAAAGATTCTCACAGAACCAATTCTTTCGCTGTCTGCTGTCCCATTCTTCAACCCTTTCGGCCTCTGTGCTGTGTGTGAGGTGTAACGTAGCTAATTTCCCGTACATTTCGTCAACGCGTCCGCCACTTCCTGTGGCGATGCCTTATGCTTCTCTACGCCACCCGGGCCCGGGATCGGAAGTGGGGGAATTTATAAATGTTCTTCGTCTCGTCCCGGTCGAGAGAGAGGGAATAGAGACAAGCTTGAAATACGACACCGGAATTGCGCTCGAGCATCATCGGAAGGGTGTTTTTCTCACGTGTTCCGTTCGCTTTGTTCGGCCGGAAAGAGCGCGTGCGTCCGATAGAGAGCCAGAGAGAGAGGGAACCCTCACGATCGAGAGAATGGTGGTCAGCTGCGCGCGCGCAGAGTGGTATTGGTGACGGCGTTATGCGATCGTTCGCTCGCTCGCGGCCCGCGGTAACGGCCGTGTAACGTTCCGTCGGTTAGTTTGAATTTACGCACGGCATCGTACGGATCGCGCCCGGGCCGCGGCCGCAGTTTTATTATTTGTTGTTTTTTCCTTGTTTTTCGTTCATCGACGCACTCCCTTCGGCGAGCAAACGGAACACAACCTCCCGCGGTTCCGTTACGGAGGATCACACGATCGCGAGGTAGTAATCCGAGTGGTGTTTGAGTGTGAGACGGGGGCCACTTTGAATTTCTCCCGTTTTCCGAAATTAGTGTCCGCGACAAATCACACGAGACCCCCCCTTACCTGGGGCGTCAGTGGAGAAAAGTGTTAATTATGATAAAAAGAAAAGCGAAAAGCCCTCGGCGCTTGGCGGCCACCAGGTGTCGAGAATAATTGAGCGATCGAAACGAAAGCCCCGATAATTGACGACAGAGGTGCGTGCTCTGTTTCCCGAGGGCTCCATCCCACCTGGATTCCGGATTAGCGCTCGGTCTCGGGTGGTGATAAAAACGTGACCCGAGCCACCGTGTGCCGTATTTTGGCCAGAATTGTTCCAAAACAACACTGCAGGTCATTGTTGCAGTACGCCGCGCGCTCGAAGTGTGTCGCAATTCCTTCCCAGTTTATTTGAACAGCCGTGCTGTGTGTGCCGAGTGCGCTCGTGAAATTGGCCTGAAGCGAGTGCAGCAAACGGCGGTGGCCACGCAAAACGATTCGTTACCCACACGGTGGCCGAGGCCCACACTCTCCTGCGTTTCTCGAATTTGCATAATGCACCGCCGACGCCACCGACGCCGTGTGCAACGCCTCGAACCGAGGGCCGTGTGTATTGTGCCAGTTTCTGCCGCCGCCGCTAGAGTTAAGTGCTGTTAATGTGTACGTGTACGTGAGAAAGAAGGGAGCATCCTCTCACCACCGCCACCCAACGGGCATGCGGGTTCGGAAATTAAATCGCGCAATCGTAATGAGGCTCCCGCGCCATCACGTGGCATCAACCGAAGCAAAAATGACATGACACCTTCCCTGACGAAGGGGACGGAGGGGCTGCCAACTCCGGCCCCATTGAGCCGACTATCAAATGTGTGTGGACTGTAAAGTTCCGGTTCCGGCGTTCCGAATCTTCCCAAAACCGGAAGCACCCGACGAGGAACTGTGTGCGGCCGGAGTGAGAAAATGGTTTTGCCCGGGCCGTGGAAAAGCCACTTGTCATCCGGTCCGGACACGCGTGGGCCAAGGTTTATATATGCACCACCAAGGAGGAGGCCCAACGGTGTTTTACTGTCGACTTGGGGCTGGGAAAATGCTGTCGGACACTTGAATTGGCGGCCACATACGCGAATATGTACCGTTTGTTTTATGGGGCCTGTTTTGTTTTAACTTTTAAATGTTCTCCTGTTCGGCCCCTGTTCCTGTTACGAAACATGGCGACGACGATGACGACGGCTTCATTTACGGTGGTTTCGTCCCGCTTCGTTTCTCTGGTCCGCAGTGGTCCACTTTCCACTGTCGGTCCAGGAGCATCGGACCACCGCCGCCGGAATCAGATCAGGTGCCATTTTGCGCGTTGTAGAAGAAGCCATTTTTGGGGCTCTAACAGTACCGGACAACCTGTCGAGTACCGGAGCTTAATGAGGGGCGTGCGCGTCATCAGGTATTCCTGGCACTGACCACCACCGGCGGGAACATTTCCCTACGAAGGTTCAGTGGGTCGACTTTCTAATGGAATAAAACATTCTGGTGCACGTTTTGCATACGTTGGGTTGTTCAATAAGTTTTGCGGTTCCATCAAAGAAAAACACGGAATTTAACGGAATCTCGAAGGGCTGTAAAATAAGCTTCGATAAGTGTTTTGACCTCATCATTTGATGAAGAACGCTTTCCACGCATGAAAGTTTTTAAGGTCTGGAAACAGATGGAAGTCGCTTCGGGTCAAATGGGGTGAATACATTGGATGTTCCAACCATTCGAACCTTAATTAATTGATTTTTGCCATTGTCACAATGTGCTTGTGACAGCGTGCATTGTCCTGAGGAAAAAGGTTTTTTTTTCTTCTGCCAACCGGGTCTTTTTTCCACGACTTTTCTCCTTCAGCTGGTTTACAAAGCTACAATAATATTCAGAATTTATTATTTTATTAGTTTGCAAGGCATCTGTTAACAACATTCCTTTCACATCCCAAAAACTGATTCCAACACCTTCTTGGCCGATCTCTAGACACGAACTCGTTTCGAAGCTAGAGAACCAGGTTTACACAACTCTTTAGTCTCTTGTTTTGACTCAGGATTATGGTGATAGACCCAAGTAACTCTGCCGAATGTGATGCCTAAGCCTTCTACTAAATCTCTTTCATTCATTCATTTCATTGGAAAATCATTCTCTCGACGATTTTCCAATACGATATCCTATATTTTTGAATTGACGGATCTAAAGACCAACATAACAAATAAATAGGTTAGCAGCAGTGCCCTCCGTTATTGAACAGCAAAACTTATTGGACAGGACATGGAGACCTCTCCTTTCATGGCCTCATCACGAAACCAGGCTCGCCGTACTTTCTACTCCCGCTCCTGGAAGTTCCTGAGTTCCACGTTCCCCGCGAAGAAGTTTGTTTTGGACGCGTGCTGAACGGATGATTCACGAACGCCCCCACGAACCATTCCCCCAACTGGCTGGTGGGTGGTGTTCCACCCGCAATCGCCACTTTTCACTTTTCCCAATTCCGCGCCACATTTTCGGGACCGGTTCTCGGAGCGTAAGAAAGCGCAGGGCAGAGCTATAAATCTTCCGCCACCGAAGGATTGCGCACTGGCGACTGGGTTGTCCCCGATTGTTGGTCCCCGACCGCTTGCTGCTACCCCTCTCTATCGAGTGATCGCGTTGGCGCAACCTCCGTTGCTCCAAGAACCCCTCCAAAACAACCTGCACGCGCGTGCGCTGGCCACTGGCGGTTTTGCTCGAGACAACAATCTCCCGGCGAGTTGTTCACCTTCGAAGGTGATCGGACGTCACCGTCGTGTAAATCCGATCGTTGCCTGCGCAAGAGTGTGGTGCTTTTTTGGCAAGAGTCTTTGAACCGCCACAGCTCGTCCCCGTAATTGGGGAGCCTCACACACTTGTTCTCACGTTCTCACTACACCTGAGGATCGATGAGCTTCGAGGAGCTCGAGAAGTTTCCTGGGATTTCCCCAACCGGGTCACGTGTTTGACTGAGCGACTCATCAATCCCCGCGTTCAGCGAGCCAAGGAGTTGTCACAGTCAAAGCGAATCGACGCCAGCTTATTAGCATCGATGACGAATGGCGTTTCGGTCAGCGCGGTGCGATCACCGGCAAAAAGCTGACTCCATCGCCCGATTATTAATTATAATCAGTTCAGGTGGAGCGAAGAGAACTTACGCGGTCGCGCTCGGTGTGACCACCTTCAAGGCGATCAGTCATTAACCGTCCTCTCGCCCTTCAGGGAGTGCGTGATAGGAATGGAAACGCGTGGATAATGAGGAGATCCAGCCGGAGGTCGCCGGAGCGAAATAAAACAATCGTGTCTCACGAACGCTGGGGCTCAATGATCTTTGCCGATCGTGAGCTCTGATTTGAACCTCAGATTGATGGTTCTTCCGGTTTCGCGATCATCGGCAAATGAGCTCGTAAACGATCACCGTGGGTTCTTTTCGCAACATTCGTTAATTAATGTTCGCTTCGACAGAGTTGTGTCGCCAGCCTTTACGCGCCAGCCTTTACAATCCCCTCGATCCTTGACGGGCGAAAGTTCGCACCCGATTCGATTACTTCACTTGCCCAGCGCCGAAATGCGTTCCGAGAAGTGATCACACCATCGGTCGCACGCGATCAAGTGGCGACTTGCCGAAAACTCTCCCCGAGAAAGGGGAGCTCCGACTTTTTCGGGGGTTTGCTTCGCCGCCGCAAGAGTGATCTTGGCACCAACTTGACTGCATCCGGTCCGGCCGGGTGAGAGCCATGCGCCAGCGTGATGTATGGACGCTAATGTACGCCGGATGTGTAAAGCTCCTCCGAAAAAGGTTTCAAAAAATTGCCCAAAAACGCTCTCGGCAGCGTGGCGAAAGTGAAGGCACCGGTTTCCACTTGGTTCATTACACTGGTTGATGGTGATGTGAGCTGAGCTGAGGGCCACGACGCTTTTGTCACTCTTCGGCCACTCGGCAGTAAAGAAAGGACCATTTCGGAAGCTGCCTTCGTGGCGGGGAAGCATAATGATTTTTGTCCGATTCGATTCTCAAGAAGCGCTCCAGCTTGTTAAGCCCCGGCTCAGCCGGCTCATCATCGGATGGTGGTGAACATAAATTTCAATTAATCTGTCAAATCGGTGGCCGGCCAAGAGCGGGCGGAAGGCGAAAGTTGTCCATCCTGCCGTCGATTGCGCCGTCGGGTCTCCTCTCTTTCGGGGGTTTCACTTTCCTTGCCGTGGCCCTTGACAAATAGTTAACCGATTAATTTAGCTGCGCTGCGCGTTGATTGGCCACTGCAGGCACGAAACGGGGCCACCGGGGTGGGGGGGGACCACTTCCAATTAATATTTTACACTGCGGCGCCGGTGATTGAGGCGACGCGAGTTTCTCGGGACCGTCGGTTCCGGGTGCCGAAACCTCGCCGATGAATAAATGATAATTTCTTTCATTTTCGTGAGTGGCCGGAATCTTACGGGGTGTTAACCGAAAGGGCGTGGAGGGTGTTACGTTCACAGCTCGTGAAAAAGCGGGGCCCATTCAGGGCACACGTGTCAGGCGCACGATCTATTAACATGCTGCGAGATCCTCGCGGAAGAAGTTCAAAACCGGGTGACCCATTTCACGCTCTGCGCCAGGAATGCTCGCTGCGTTCCCGTTCCGATTCCAACCCGAACACGGGCGGCGAAAGTGGCCGGCTGGCTGGCGGCCTTGATGGCGGCCAGGAAATCTATGCTATCGACAGATGTGTGCATCGCATCGTCCCGGCCGGCGTGCAATGCAACCTAGTCGGGACCTAGAACCAGATTCCCCCAGGTCCCCCACACGTTCGGACCGGGGACTGGTTCGCGTCCCACTTTCAGATGCCACGGCGAAAACACTCTGTGTGTTCCATTCGCCTGTTCCGTGGGCCTCCCGATTCTGGCGTAGAGTAGAGAAACCTGTTTTGGCGCCAACTAACAGACCCCGGTCGAATAGATCGTCCGGATGACGATCTAGGCGATCAGCGGAGCGCACAACAACTGCGAGTGCGGCGTGACTCACTCAATGGGTTCGTTGGGTGATGGATGATTGTTTTCAATTAGCTTAATCGAAACCGTTTCCACGGAACTGGCGAGGGCCGCCGCGCTCGTCAAACACACCATTGGCCATTGGTCAAAAGTGATCTGCGGCGCCGCGCAACCTCTTTTACGCACGGACAGTGGATTGGCGTTCCGAAAGGTTAATTTAAATCTTTGGCACTTGGCAAGGCAGCGCCACGTCCAGGGAAAGGATCGGCCATTTTTCGCACTTTCGTGCCGGCTCGATGATCAAGTGCATCAAGTTTATTGCAACACTGAAAAATGGTAATCGCACGAGAAAGAGGCGAACTAGATTCGTTGGCCAATCGATGGACCCAGGCAATTTATTGCCACTAGGGTCCGGAAGTACAGATTTGAATTTGGAAGATCCAAAACTCCAAACGGTTTATGACGATTTAAACTTCTCAGAAAGCAGTACCTAGTATAAGGCTGTCTTTCTAGTATTTGGATTTTAAACTACCGATTACTTAATTTTTAAAACGTCAAACTTCATTCTGGATATTGTAAACATTTAGTAAAAACTTTGAAATTTACGAAATGGGGTCCTATTCGCTTGCAGAAAATTGGGAAATATTTTAAACTTACTTCGAAAGGCGTGAGTCTCCAGAACGTCGTGCAAGAGAAGCCAATACACCCAAAACGGGTGACTGTTTGGTACGAATTTTGGTCTGCCGGCATCGGCCCATTTTTCTTCGAAAATAAATAATTGTAGGTCCCACCCTATACCAGTCCATTCTCCCCCTACCAATTAGTTGTCCAATTTGAGGTCCCTCCATCGCTTTGTCTTCGCATTTGTCACTTTGTTTGCCCAACAAGCTCAGGCTGTCGGGTTTGATTTTCTTCGCCGTGGAGCGATGAGTCACGTTGAATGGCCGGCTTCCGGTGCCGGGCCGGACCTGTGTGTTCCGGTGGAAAAAGGGAAAACACCGAAGAACGGGACCGTGCGTCCCTTACAACGGGGTTGTGGCTCAGTTCGCCGTGAAAGCGAAGCCCTATCGCCATACATCTATTGCGCATGGTCGATCACCCGGACTCTCTCTCTGTCCCGTTCTCGGTACAGTGCACACGGCGAACGAGTCCCGTGTCCCGGAAGATCGTGAAGCATATCCGCCTCAGGTCCGGCCGGCCGGCCGTCCGATGATGGTGGTGGTGGGCAGCAGCAGCGAGGAGTTCAAGTTTAACCGTTCCACCCGTGTAGGCGCAACGCTCCATGCGCGTAGGAGCACGCATGGGCGATTTGACGAGGTTCCTTCAAAACATGCGGGGCATGTTCTATCGGCCGCACACGCGTTTCGAGAAGCCGAGTTCCGTTCCGTGCAGAGGCCCGCTGATGGAGTCATACGAGCTCCGCACGTTCCACCGATAGGGAGCAGAAGGCGGTGATGGTAGCCCCTCTCCTCGGACGCTTAATTGCGGCCAGCTTCGCCCATTAGCCTGGCCCTCGTTCCAAGGTAATTAAAGAATTATGGGAAGTTTAATCCGCTTGTTTATGGAAGACGCCCCCCGCCGATCACCAACAGCTGTCGCGCAGGTCCCAGGCCTGCGCCATCTGTTTAGCGACACATCCGACCCCAGCTAGGGGGGCTTCTCATCCTCGATACGGCGCAGCGTTAAAGTGTTGCCACTGCCGGCACCGCTTAATGGAGTTCCTTGTCGCCAGTTGCATAACGCGCCTTCTTCTGGTCGGGAGGATCGATTCCCTATACACCGGGGCCACCATATTCGGTCGCAATTGATTGGGTTTTCGTGTTGCGGCCGCCTTCCTTCGGCCAGTGGATATCGCCGGGCCGATTGTTGTCCGACTTCTCTCGCTCTCTCGCTCTCGATCGCTTTGTGTTGTTGCTCAACACGGTGCGCCCTCCCGCCCACCGAAGCATAATTATCTGTGCAAAATCGAAAGCCTCCCCCGTATATGCATAACGGCCAAGAGGAAGCGACGGCCACCGTAATGATGTTAATGACGGTCTGATGATGATGGACGCGGGGCGCACCGATCGTGTCGGGTCGGGGTATCGTGTGTTTTGCATATCGGGCAAAACGGGGTAAATTGGATTTAAAAACAGTTTCGCTTCTTGCGATGGTCAGTTGGGTGTGGTGTGGTGTGGGGTGTTATGCTTACATGATCAATTGGGCCATTGCGGGGGTTTGTTGGCCATTGCCAGTAGGACAGCCGACAGTCTGGGCAGTGTTTTGATGCTTCGCTAAAGTGTGGCGATAGCACGCCGTCATAACAAGTAATTGTGGGGAATGAAATGGTTTGCGCATTTGGGGTGATTCGTTGTTTCGTTATTGTTCATTTTCACTCACTCAGACTTTTGATTTAATGATAAAAATTATGATTAATGTTGGGTCTCTCTGTGGGGCAATCTGATTGTGTCAAACGGGTACTTGCTTTGAAGATGGCGTTTCAGGACACAGTTTGATGGCGTTTTGAGGATGCGATTAGTCGCTGGTGTAAGAAAGTTTATTCCAATTATTTTATTAATGATTATGACAACAGACAGGCCCACCAACTTAACGTATAGAATCGGTGCAACGTAGATTATAATAGGTTGATCGAAGGACGAGCTACAGATTCGATTGAAAATGGGCAAAATCGCTTAGGAATTAAACCGTTTAATGTTTGGAACTAGAAAAACGGACAAACAAGCTGCTAAACCATGCTGTAAATGAACGCCGGACTCAGGAAAGGCTGGCTCGATTCCGTTCCGGAAGTTTCGTTAGCAAAGAGGCATCTCGCTCTGGGCGCAGTCGCTGGCCCAGTCACTGATAAAATCGGAGCTTCTTTCATCTCTTTTATTTGGTTGGTTGGTTTTGGGTTTGATTAAAACATTGATTTATATTTTCTAATACAGGTTTCTAAACAATGTTTAAATTGTATTCTGTGATCTTAATATTATCTGGATTGTTGCCTAAAGCTGTTAGTTTATTCGTTTAGATTTGATTTAAGCCTTCTTCTTATTGGGTCTGGGTAAATTAAATCCATCCAATCAATAATATCTATCGAAAAATATTTAAATGCCAAAAAAAATCGCATAAAAATTATGAAATGGAATCTGCGGATATTTTTTTTTGCTTTAGAAAATTAACATCCAAAAGGATAATGTTTCGATCTTTAAAATATCGTGTTTTGGGCGATGGACAAAAGTTTACTATCAAATTGAATTAACATTCGTGCCCGATCTTCTGATTGCTTCAACTTCCCCGCAAACGTAACATATGATTGGCCGCTCAAAAATAATGACCCTCTCTTAACACTAAATAAGATGCCCGGCATCCGGAAAGTGCTGCTCCTCATGATCACCTTGCGTATGCACGGACCGCACCGCGATATGATTGCTCCCCGAAAAGGTCTCTATTTATCTTCCTCTTTATTCACTTATCTTTAATCACCACGCATAAACCACCGGCCAACGCACCATTCAACGTGCTTTAGGCACCCCAATTGTTGGGTTTTTGGTCGATTACAATGTAATGGCGCGTGGTACGCATGACGCATCTCATTATATGGTTACTATTTTGTGTTAATCCCAATCATCCCTGGTTCATGACGATTACACAAGGGTGGCCGACTAATCTTTATCCCATTTCGAAACTGGGCCACAGTCTGATGCTGCCCAATGACGCAACTCACTCTCGCAGCAGCAGTGCGTATGTCCCCGCGGCCCACTGTCTGGGCCGTACTCAGTCTTCCGCTTGGCGGTTTTATCAAACAATAGATGCCACATAACGCCCCCAGGTCTCAGTGGTCAGTGTGCCATGGCAGGCGCGTTGCGTCAACCGCGTACTCGGCTGAAACAAAGAAACATAAATGCGGTGAAACAGGGAACGTGGAGCGAGAATGCCGCCCGCCTGTTGGTGGTTGTGTGGGGATGTGTCATTGTTGTTGGCCTCCACGCACACCACCGAAATCTGGCTGCGTGTCTGCGTGTTGTTGGGAGCCATCATAACTCGTCATGTTCTGTGTGGGAAGAGGCCACCCATCGGACAGCGGGGAGGAACACACGGTGACACTCGGTGGGGACGAGTGTGATTGAAACGCCGCACCACGGTTTATGGTCAACGCAAACGGATGTTCCACCCCACATGGCGACCTCGATAGCCGGCGGTGGCCCTTCCATGGAACGGTGGAAGGCTTCGTCGATGCACCCTTTGTAGGGGCGCGATGCGCGTAATTGTTCATTCATCAATTCCGGGAGAGGCTCGGAATATGAGTGGTGTAGCTACCAAGCCGTGAACATAAGTTCATTAGCTAGTCGCCGAGGTGTCTTCCGGTGTGTTCCGACCGCCTGGGAGCGCAGAGCTGCATTGTGTTGCTGGCTGCACCGCCTATGCATCAATCAGCATCAGTGATTTGCATACAGCCCGCGGGCGATCCAAGGAAGGAAGTAAAACTATGCTGCTGAACAACAAAAGTCACGGCTCATTTTAAGTCCACACTGAGGCGCAGCGGTTTTATATAACTCAGGCGCATCGGTTTCGACTCCTCGCCGGGTTGCATCACCAATCGGGGTGACATGTGCCATTTAATCCCCATTAAATTACAGACGATCCTCGGGCGATCGATCAGCCTGAGGCGACACCAGGTATCCTGATTATGCAAAATAATCATCACCTTTCGAAGAGACCCTTTTCACCTTATCAGCCGATCGACCGACCGTCGAGTTTCGTCGTTTCCGTTAATCAACACGCACGCCTTTTGATGTCCCAGTGCCGCTAGAAGAGCGCTCAAGTGAATCGTGATCGGTGATCAATCGGCTCTCCTGCTGGATGTGGCATTCCTGTGCAGCACCGCTAATGATGATTGTTTTGCAATGATTATGCTCCTGCGCAGCCGAGAGTCACGTTCCAGGCGATAATTAAAACGTTGCCAACGAGGCGCCAAGTGATATGGGTGGAACCTCACCGGAACCGCTGATTGATGGTTGCGCCGCTGAGGTGAATTGAAGCCCTCTATTACTACGAGGAAACCTTAAGAAAATGGGTCCTCCACAAAGCACCAAAAGCGGGTGCGAAAACTTTAAGATTCTTGCGGCCGCCTTTCGGCCCAGCGTCTCGGTGCTCAGCGAAGCAGAAAGAGCCCGATCGAATCGAATCTAATTCGGAAGAACGTCTTGTCGGAAAATTGCCGTAACTGGAGCGTAAAGAGAGACCGGGCCGAGGGGGACAATTTTCTTTCACCCCCCCGGTGGGGTGTGGAACCGTGTCCACGTCATGTCCGCGCCATTTGAAGTGGAACCGGCTACCACCGGAAATCGGCACTATTACCCGGAACCGGGCCCCCCCAAAATGTGTCTCTAATGGAAAGGGCCACGACGGTGGCGATAGCGAATCGGTTCGGGTCTGCCAGCAATTAGCTTCCGTTCCATTCCGAGCGATCGTTAAATTGTCAACCATCGATCGCGGTTCGTGTCTTACTTCCTTGGCTTTCGTGGTGCTTCGAAACCTCTCTCTCTCTCTCTCTCTCTCTCTCTCTCTCTGTATCGTAGAGCTGCTGGAGGAGAAAAGCGTCGAGTTTCCTTTTGTTTCAGGTGGCCGTTGTGCCGTCTGACGCTCAGACATCAGTAGCTGGATTTTGCTAGTACCAAGGATCGATGGAATTCTCCTCTCGAAGGTGCAACTCAGAGAAATCTGAACATTACTCGAAAGTGTAGCTACCAACATTGAAGGGACTTTCAACTCCTATCTCTTCCCGCTACTCTGTGGGTTGGCCTCAAGAGTCTTGTTTCTTTTTGTCGATCATTAGAAGGGATTATTGAAGTTGCTTGCGATCGTGTTATGTTGCAGCGATGAAAGCCGTAGCATTGTTAATCAATCAATTTAATTAAGGATTGGTATGATAAATGATCCTAATTGATCCTCATTTTGTCTGCAAACTATAGAAGCATACAACCACAAATTAATAAAATAAACACGAAGAACCGCTCGGATGGCGTGGCGTCCCCACGAGATGCTTGCGTGAGCTCACCCGGCCAAACAAAGCAGACAAAATGCTGTCGGAGTGTAGGTCCGCGAAAACCGCTTCACTCGAGCGAATCGAATCGAAACATTCGGTTTTTCCTTGACCTTCCGCGTGCCGGGCTGGAACCTGTTTTTGAAATCGCCGGACGACCGAACCGGCCGGGCTTCACGGTCCGTTGCACATAATTAGAATAATGCCGCAAATGAAATCAAACAATGTGAAAAGGGGCGGACAAAGGAGTTGTTAAATTATGAAACACACAAGTGCAGACTGCTTTTTGGGGACAGCGGGAAACGCATCCGCGTTTCATCGTGATCAATTCACGCGGATCGATGGATGGATTGGAATGCAAAGAACTCTCGTGCCAGACAATTACCATCTTATGTTTCGACAGACAATTCTCACGCGCGGGAAAGGAAATTGACGACGAAAGGGTGGTCAGTGGGCCTTTTTCTCACGGCAAATCGCCGCGCTCAACAACTGACCACTGCGCCTGTCGCCAATCTGCATAATAATAGGACCCCGGTCGGTCGGACTTTCCCTTTTCGCACCGATCGATGGGAGGCACAAAAGTTTGACACAAAAAGTACCAACATTGGTTTCCGCCAGGGGCCACCCATCATCATCATCATCATCATCAGCCGCAGCATGGTGTCATTCGAACTCTGAACCCCCTTCTGATGAACCCGCGTGACATTTACCACACGTGGATCGCGACGTGGTGATCGTAGTTTCGGGGCAAAGGAGAGAGAGAAGGATGCAAATGAAGGCTGGCGTGGAGCATTTTAATCAATTACGTACCCTCATGGGCACCTTCACTTCCGTCGCTCCGCAACGAATTCCCAGAAATTTACGGCCCCAACGAGACCTTGCGCGCGAAAAGTTACCAGTTACCGAAAGTGATTGTCGCCGCCCCGGTATTCAAACTTTCCGTTTCTTACCGAATTCGCTCTCCATTCTTCGTCTCTTCGTCCCGCACGTAGCTTCTTCTTCCGCTTCCCGTAAATTAATCAACCGCAGCTAACGAACGCGACCGGAAAGCTGCTGCTCTGCTCTCGGCGGGTCGCAGTTTGTTTTCCGAAAACTGCTCAATTATCAGTAATTGGCGGTCGGCACGGCGGACCGTGTTGCGGTGAGGAGGAATAATAAATGAAGACCCCGAAAAAGCAAATCCCGGGATTTGACGGGGGGCCAAACCCAAAAAATATATCATTGACCGAAAATGGTCTCTTCCTGTTCACAGTGAGAACGCGATCGATGATGATCGGTGGTCAGAGCGTTGCGATCGCCAGGTTTTATAACATCCACAAGCAAGTTCTGTTTGTTTAAAAACGATCAACACTCTCAGCGGGGTGCATCAACATGAAATTACGAACCCAATTACGCGTGTAATGATTCGAAAATGCAGCGAAGCCGAACTCGCGATCGGTGCTCAGTCAATCGCGATCCTCCTTCCTTGACCGAAACGCCCTAAATATCCTCCATTCTAGGTTACCGGCAAACCTCAAGCTTCGCTCGGACGGTGCTTGAATTGAAACTTCATTACCAGTTCGATGGTCGTCACGAATTCACGGACGACGGATGTAAATGTAACCTCAAAAAGCGTACCGGCTGTGGTGACCGCTCACGGTGGCCGCGATTTATGCCGCAAGCACGATTAGCGGTTTCGGGGACGACGCTGTACACAGCAAACTCGTGATTTGTGAACCGATCGGAAATTTGCCTAAAATCAGCATAAGTTTCGAGCTCGAGTCAAGACGTCCCATGTTGGGCATTTGTTGGGTTGTCCGACTCCCGTTACTCACCGCACACCATTTATGGTTCCAAGGAGGAGGATGACCTAAGATTTCTCGGGTATCAAAATTAAGACCCCTTTTGTTCGCCCGATTCTCCTGGAAGACGATCCCGGCTACGGCGATCACTTTTAATTGGCGATCTTTAGGGGAACTGTCGGCCCAAATCCCACGCGCATTATTATAAGGAGTTATAAAAATGGCCACCTTCCCCGCGACCCGATGCGAAAGGTGCTCGATCCCTCCAGAGTTGCGTAGGCGCGCTTTATTGGAAATGAACAAATTTTCTTACGAACCCTTTGAACACCGTCGGCCGCGTCGTCGTCGGCCAGTTTTATTTTATCACCTTTTGATCGATGAGAACACGTGAAGGATCGTCGAAGCTAAATTACTGCCCCTCAGGCCCGAGGCATCCCACGCCCGACCAATTTGCTCGGGAGTGGTCGTTGACGTCGTCGCTGTGTCACGCTAACCACCGGTGCTTCAAGAAGCCGTTAAAAGTCTCCCACTCACTTCTTGGAAGGGGCTGAGCTTGGCCGCTTCCGATCGGTCGACCGATCGTGGGTTTTCTCCCTTGAGGCACTGATTTTTGTCTAATTGATCTCAATGAAAGATGCAGGAGTAAAGTTCTTACACCACAAGCCCACCACAGCTTCATAAAAATAGGCAACGAAAGTTTCACAACCACGCCAAGTTCCTCGAAACACAGGGCGCCACTTTCCCTACGCACGAAAAAGGGCCTTTCGAAGATCACTTTTGGGCTCGCACCCTGCTCGTCAAACTTTCCAAACGTGTCTACTAGTGAACACGCGCAGCTAGACGCCGCTAAATTTCACGCACGAAACTCGGCCCGCCTCGAACGTCTTCAGAAATCACTTTCACGTGTTCTCGTCCCTGTCCTCCAAGTGTCAACATGAAAGGGCAATTAAAATAGCGAGTGTTTTTACGCGCCAGGGAGCTAATGTTTGGTGCGCCCAACAGTGGACAGTGGACAGTTTCCACATTGACACCGATTACCACCGACACGTGTATTGTTATAGACGTGCGGGGCGAATTACTCACTGTTGTTGCCACACTTTCCCTCGATTACCACTTTGACTGAGGCCAATGCTCTCTCTCTCTCTCGGGTAATGTCCGCAACATAACACAGCCCGCCGCACGGTAGGAATGTCAATGGAATGAATAAACACTTGGCTTCGAGACGATCGTTCACGGCGATCATCAAAGGAGCCAGCCGGTGACCATGCTGACAGCTGAGAGTCAATCGATCGCACAACTCTGACCCCTCAGTTACGGAGCATAAATTGCATCGAGCTCCGGTGCCGCCGGTCTTATGTCGTCCTTCGATCGCCAATAGGGTGGGCTGTGACAAGCAGCACCAAGAGACTTGATTCTAAGTCACTTCCATGGCCATCTGGTCATGGCGTAGGAGGACCAACCCGTGGCCGCCAGGGGGATTTCGAACGAAACCGGTATTCTAATTCGAAATCAATATTTATAATCCGTTACTCTGCGCGACGAGATTCTTGGTGTGACTTTTGGCCACATCCTGAGGCCACAGATGGTTGCAGTTTCGGTAACATTGCCCCAAGTGCGTGAACTTTACCGAGCCCCCCACCCGAGGGTGCCGGTCAAGGCCTCAATCGGAAGTCAACTTGGGGCCTAGGTTGCGATAAGATAGGCGGCGGGACTCGTAAAAGCATTCCGTAGCCCGCCCAGTTTACAGCCTCATAAAACGTGCGGGATGGGCTTTCCTTTTCGTACGAGCAGCGGGCAGCCTCCGGGTTGAATTCCGGGGACATAAAGTGGAGGCTCCACGCGCATGTTGCATAATGCGCCATCCGTCGGTGAAGCCCATCAAGGGCCACGATGCCGCCCGATCTGATGACGATCTCAGGGCCACGATTAGATAATCGAACAGCGGGAATATTTTTAAACCATTAATTTAATGGCGCGGTCTAACCATTCTGACTGACTCCTCTGCTCATTGCCAAGACGTCGCGTCTCGGCCGCCCAGATAATCTAATTAAATATTCAGCCACGTCAAGCACGCGCAGCGCAGCGCGCAGCAGGTTTACAATTCTATCTCTCTCTCTGTCGGTGCAATTATGGGCATCACCATTACATCGCTTCGAGAGGAACTCAGAACCAATAGAGAATGGGAGAGGGGGCCCTCAACGGTAACATTTACAGCGGGAAGCAAATGCACTGACCTGAGGGATCTCATGCCCTGATTACCACCCCAGACCGGGAGGCTCCGTTATGATGCGCTGATTGCGCCTTGCGTGTCAGGCACGCGAATTCTAATTGAAGCGGCACGCCACGGCGCATCCTTCAGAGGCCACTCTTGGAAACGTTACTTCGGACTGCGCCGTGCGCCAGTCATTAGTGGCGGATCCGAGTTACGAATGGAGTCGAGTGCCCGAATCGGCCTACACGACTTCAAACCATATTTTTAGTGCCACCTACCCGATGAAGTGAGACCAGGAATTGGAATTCCCAGCCATGTTCCCCTATGTGGTTTTGGCACTTCTCGGGGGTCCGAATTGCCATTCAGTGAACATTCAAAAACCTCTTGCTGCCTGCCGCGTACTGTCACTCTGATGGCCGACGTAATCGTCTGAGAATGTTTGGCCTTTACGGTGGCCGTAGGCCGTAGGAAACAGTGTTCTTTTCGGGGGTGGCAGCCCACACGGTGTTGTGACTTTCGTCAGGAATTCGTCATCGTCCGGAGGCGAAACGGAAACATTCAAAGTGCTAGTTTGAAGTGTCAAATCCTAATGAGAGTGTTCGATCCACAGTTTTCCCGACACAACATCCCCGCGGCAGGTTAACGTAAATCCGAAGTAGAAACATGTAGAGTGCTTGACGAACTTTCAACGAACCTTTCGAACCACCGAAAAGGGGCCACCAAACAAAGGGACCCACGAATCCATCCAGTGTAAGTGTGTGCGTGAAGTGTCTCCCCCCGAAGAAGATGCTCGACTCGGAGTTGTATCACCCGCGGAACGGGGATCATCACCAGCACCATCACGGTGCCGGTGGCCACCATCATCACTACCGGAGCCACCATCGACACTATCACTCGCCTTCGCCTCACCACCACCAACACCATCAAGGCGGTGGCGAGCGGAAGTCCCGATCCTCGCCCCGGAACCATCACCACCATCACCTGCAGCAGGGCAACGCCGGGGAGAAGCTTCAGTACCAGAACGCGTTCGGAGGCTCGGTGGGCGCCAACATCGGTGGCTCACCGTCGTCGTCCTCGGAGAGGTACTACCGGCACTACCCGTCCCACCAGCACCTCCTGTCGGGGGCAGTGGGTAGTGGTGGCAGCGGGGGATACTACGATCTGAGCGAGAAGCTCGACAGCAGCCTGACGGTGGGCGGCGGAAGTCGGAGCTCCGAGAAGAGCAGCAGTCTGATCAGTGGCGATAGTAACAACAACCACAATGGCCACGGACACCACCACAGCAACACGTCCAGTATCCTGAGCCACGGGAGCGACAGTAATGTGGCCGGCGGAAGTGGCAGTAACGCCAGTGGGGGCAGCAAAAAACGCACGATCGTCCTGGTGGGCGACGGGAGGAGCCGGGTGCGGCGGGTCGTGAGGACCCAGACGCGCCAGATAACGGTCGTCAGCTACTCGGGGCGGAAGAAGGAAACGGAAACGCACACCAGTCACCACGCGACCATAGTCAGGTGAGGCAGAGGTCCTGTAGGGGGGGACGCGGTGGGGAGCAGATTAGGTCCGGGAGACACTAAGACAGTGAAGTTGACGTGGGAAATGACTCAATTATTAACTTTCGGTTTCGTTTCTTCTCCTTTCAGGTAATTACGCGACGGATTCCCATTCCTGTCACGATGACGGCACGATAAGTAAAGCGGGGATAATGGGTTCACTTTTTGGAAGGTTTGTCTTTCTCGCCCAATTAGATTACGAAAGTGGCCGCCCTCTGGGTGTGTAAATTGAAAACGGAAAGTATACCATTGTTGTTAGCTCGGAGCTGAGCTGTTAATACTTCTCCGAATTCTCCGTAGCAACTGCCCCGTGGTTTTGCCCGGTTCACTGGCAGACCGTTAGGCCATTTTTAAAGCAACTATGTAATGTCTCTGTCACAGGAGTCTTTGTTCTTATTGGTGACAAATTCTACTCGGGAATTCTATGGTGGATGCATTGAAACATCCCAGCCAGGCTCCCGGAATGTTTCTGGCAAGTCACTATAGATGTGTGTCGCCAGCTTCAAACGGTCCAATTGTTGACAGGAGAGCTCTGAATTCAGTGGTTGGGCACAAGAAAGCAACTCATAATTAATGATTTCATGCAAGTCCCACCATCTAGAACCTTCCTGGAACAGTAGAACCACGTTACGGCCACGATCGTTTCCGTACAATATTTCCACATGTGAACCATTTCTAATGCCCAGAACCATTTTGATATCCTTTTAAGAAATGGGTCGATTTGATTCCGTTTGGCCAACAACTATTTAAGCCTAGTCAAATACCAAGAAAATAATGGATTCGGTTTTAGCCAAAAGTATACGATAATCATATTCTCTCTTTCTTTGTCTATTTTCGTGTTCACTTCTCGGATTGCAACGGGAGCCGTTGCATCATCCAATCTTCCTCCAGAGAAGAGTGTAATTGTCTCTTTTTCAGCCCCTCTGCTTGTTGTCCAAAAATTAGTCGGTGGCAAAAAAACAAACGCGTTTAACAAATCGCGCCCACTAACGGACAGCGCCGTGTGGCCGTCGCCAGCAACAAGTCACTAAATTCGTGGGAACCTAATTGAAATGCGGGAAGGACCACCCTCTCTCTCTCTCTCTCGTGGTGGGAAATCAGCTCGCTCGGTGGGCTCGGTGGAAAATGCTGCCCAGATTAATGATAGATATGAGCATAGGACGCCAGGGCCGGCCCGGCGTGGAGAAAGATCCATCGGAGAGTGAACCATCGGAGCCCGGTGAAAATTTGTGTCGATTACGTAAATGACCCGGCGTGGCCTGCCGTGCAAAGTGCAGAGTGCAGATTGCTCCCCGTGATCGATGATGATGACGATAATGATGATGATGAAATGGAATAAATTAGCTACATGGAGCTCCGTTTTCAAGGGCCCTCTCACAAGATTATGCGTCGATTAATTCAACATTTAACGGCCTGACACACAGGGAGAGAGAGAGAGAGAGGCTCGTTAGTAGATGGCAATCGATTGGTGTCGCCCATTAGCGTGGGAAATCGATCCCTGCTCGGTTCTCCGTTGCCCTGTCCCAACCCCAAGTATTGATTGATTAATTTTAAAACATTCGGCCTTGTTTCGGGACAGGCAAACTTCTCGTGCTTCCGATGACCGCCAATTACGGCCACGGAACAATCACAGCCCCAATCTCTGCCGAAGCAGACTCTCGGGGATATGTTAAACCGATTGAACTCGGGACCTAAATTGCACATTTCCGTTCCCAGACCGTGGACCGTCGTTGTCCGCAAAAAAAGTCATGTTCAACAAAGTGTAGGATTTGATGCTCATCACATTGAATTCCCGATCGATCGGAGCATCGTTTTGAATTTATCTCCCTCAAATCCACTCAAATCTCCCGCTCGACGGCTTATAATTAAAACATAAAACGTCCTCCGCGCGATCGCGGTAACTGTCCTTGTCGGGCACACCAACAACCTGTGCTGTGAACGGCGTGGCGGGGACGGTCGGGAAAGGTCGCTTAGTCGCGTGTGGCCATTATTTACTCTACTCCCCCCCTGGGCGAGTGCGATTGGCTACTGGCAACAATCGGGTGTAATAAAATCGAACCTCGCGCGAACGGGATTAGCAACGAGCACCTTTCGAATACTTTGCCCCGAGCGAGACCGAGCGGTGTGTATCCGGAGGTAATTCCGTGGGCTCCCGTGTGCCGTGTAAGGCACGGGTCCCCGGTACAAGTTCTAAGACTCGCTCGCCGGACTAAAAATAACCAGTCATAAAATCCCAACAATTCTCACGATCGGACGCCCTACCGATCTCACCTTGCTTGCCAGCCCCGCGGGAGATCATCTGTGAGGTGCATTAATAAAATGTATCAGCGCTCTCTCGGTGTGTGGAGTTGTCGATCGTGTCACGATCGGCTGCTGCTGCTGCAGCTGTGTGGATATAAAATCACTTTACCCTCCCGTACGATTATTAAATATGAAGGACGCACAACACCCCTCAGTATGCTTCGGGGTCCTAAATGGTCCGTCAGAGCGAGTGTGGGGGTTGTTGCATTGTGTTCCGCCCCGAATCAGGTGGGCTGCCCACCGCGAAGGCAGTCTGATCGGTGATCGTACACCATTATGTTTGATTGTTTATTTAAGTCCCTAGCCCCAAATGCAGAGTCCTGCTTTCGGGTTAAATGAAAGCTAAAAACTCACTTTCGTTCGTCGGTGCGACATGCGACAACCCCTTAGTACTGATCAAAATTCTTCACGTAGCCCCAAAGCAAAGCTTTCTCGTCGACCCGGTGGAAGTTAGGCCAACCGGCACACCTCATGTCTGGGGTGAAACGATCGCGAACTCCAGTGCTCCAATCGGCCCGGGTCTAGAGTTTCACTTCAGCCATCGCTAAACGAACGTGACATTGGCATTCACGGCTTTTATCACGACCTCTCTGCGCTGTGTCCGTGGCTGTGTGCGCCTTCGACGGCCCGGAGACGGAGTGATAATTCGCCATTCGCGCGGGGTTAATCATGAAGCAAGGTGTGAAGAAGTGTGAAGGCGCTCGGGGTTACGGGGATTCGAGTTACTTACTACACCACGCACGCCACCGCCTAGCCTTGATCGCTTTATTGTTGCGTTGCTCTAAAGGGCACGACTCCTGGTCCTGATAAAGCCGCAGCCGCACGGAGACTTTAAAATGGGCCCGAAGGACGTTTGCTTGTTGGGCGCGCATAAAAAGGTCGGTTAATTCGCGAGTGTCAGGACTGATTACGATCACCATTCACCTTCACTAGCTCCGTGCCGACTTCTTTTCGCCAATCTTCCCACTAGGAAGGTGGTATTAGGCGCCTTCTCTGCCTCATGGCCAAACAACGGCCAGTCCGCAAGACTTTTTACATCACCTGGCACCTGCTTTTCCCAACCACCTCAAGTACAAATTAATTAACTGTTTTCTTCTTCCCGCTCTAATCATTATCGTTCAACCACTTACCGTCGCGTCTTCTTGCTCGCCTCTCTTTAATTAGCTACAAGCGTTTTTTTCCATCGCTTAATAGAGAAGACCGTTTGACTTTGACCGTCACCAGTCCGCGTGGCCAGCGACAAGTGCCCGTGTCGCGCTGTTACAAAAACAATCGCCCAGAAAATGAAGTCCGTCCGTCGAAACCCCTTGTGGTGTGTCCTTGGTAAGATTACGCAAAATGGGGCTGTGGAGACGAAACAAAACCAATTTGTTCGCTTTACGCGCAACATCGGTCACGGGGGAAGACATGGAGCATTATGATGATGCGGACTCGGGCCGGAGCTAGAAAAGCTCCGGGCGGCGCGAAAGATTGATGCTGCGCGTTCAACATTCAATTAAACCGAATTTCCGAACCGACAACGGTGACGGACGGACCGAAGGACAGTTCGCGTTTCGCAACGATACTAACTTCCTTCGGCCGTCGGAAGTCACGCTACTCTGACGCCGTTACCAGATCGCCTAGCAGCTGCGCGTCGATTGACCAGTCGATTGTTGGAGTGACTCATCAGCAGCTCGAAGCTTCTCTCGGCAACATACACGTAAAGGGGCTCACACAGCTATTTACCTTGAGCGGAGCTCACACGAAAGATGATGAAGATTCACGGCGGGCGCGGGGGCACGTATTACTGCCAGGGCCGACCGCAGATAAGCTGCGGGTTGGTCGGTGGTGGCGACGGAATATGAAGTCATAACGTGACGGTAACCGCAAAACTGCGAAAATGCGTCTGGAGGGCGATGTGAACAAAATTAAATTGGAAATCAACACCTTCATTGGGAGTCGCTGTTGTCGAAACCTATCGGGGATGGATCAGCGTGCCCTTATTGAAATGGGGCCCTCGAACGTGGTCCAACTAAACCAGGCTAGGGTCCTTCGAGTGGAACAGACTGTGACCATCGCGGAGCTTTCAGCGAGCAACCAGCGCGTGGTCTAGAAACTATCAGCACCGTAAATGAGTTCAGCGCGGTTGATGCAGGTGGCGCACGTGGCCACCACGTTCAAGGCCGACCGGGAACCGGTGGCCCCCGTTTCATGGCCCCCGTCTTATTATCCAGTCTTCCAAGCAGGATATTACCTGCGTGCCCTTCGCGCTTATTGAAATAACCGATTGGGGCGGTAATGTGTGCAATTACTCAAACGCCGCAACGAGCGATGGATAAAAATATGGAAAAAAGCGGGGCGAAAACGTCAAATATCAAATGGTAATTGCTACCACCACATCACAAGAGCAAGCGAGCTGAATGGAAGAGTTGGCTGTAAGTGCATTCCACTGGCCAGCAACGAACCGCTGATCATCGGGCCCGTCGACACGTGGTTGTGGTGGTCTCTCTTTGCTGGTAATCCTGTGTGATGATTTGCCTCTAGCCTCTAGCGCTTCTTTGCGAGTGATGAATCGGGACCGTCTCGGGCTGGGGTTCGCCGCCGCCGGACGCCTAGTTGAAGTCTCTCGCAGTAGTAGTGCCGATTCCGGCATTCCGGCGCGGATGATTCGAACCGTCTTGGGCAATTTGCATACCTTACTCGGTGGTCCTGGCCTCTACCGGTTCCGCAGCTGCTTTAAGCCCCGGCGATGCAGAAATGCAAAATCTCCTGCCTCGCGATCGCCCGGTGAGCTGTGTGATTATTTCCTAAAGCCCCAATTGCCACCGGCGAATGATGCTAATTGTATGTATGGCACGGATTATTCCCACTCGGAGATTGTGGTGTGAAACAAGAGAAGTAACAATGACACACTTGTTGGCCACCCGGAGTTCATGTTCTGTGGGATGGTTTTGTGGAAAGTGAAACGGTTAGTTTCCTCATAAATTCTTGGCAGGCGCGAGATATGTCACTCTCCATGTGGGACACTTTCGCTTCGCTAATGCGCGGATCACGCGGATATGATTCTCGCCTCGTTTGCATAATGATTCTGCTCTGAGCACCCCGCGTTTTGGCATTCAAATTTGGTCCTAATGAGGCCCCGGTGTCTGCGGTATGTTATCAGGCAGGTGAAAAGCTTAGGCTTCAGCAGTGGCTTTAAGGGCCCCTCGCCCCGCCTGAGGGTTGCTTTCGCCTATGTGGCCAAATTTGTTAAGCACAGCTTCGATCTCGTGTGCTGCTCGTGCAACTCGCCGCGTTTTAATAAGTTTCACTTTCGCTGATACTCACACGCGGCTGCGGAATGTTGCTGCTGGTAAAATGGAAAATACGAAACATAATAATAGCGGAGCAGCGGCAGCGACGGCATTCCGTTTTTCTCACAACGCTAGCGTTGTTGGTGGCCGCCACCTCTGGCCACCTCCGGCAGGAAACGCGAGCTCGAAAAAAGTAGAAAATCGCACCACGAACCGCTTGGTTTTCCCCGCTGCGTTTAGGCGTCGAAAGCGAAACTGAAATTTTAAAAACGATCGGCCGAACAAAAAACAACTTAACCGATGATCGGGAACCGATCCGAGCGCGCACTCTCTTATGCTTGTTTTCTTCGTAAAAGTTGATGCTTCGTAGCGTCTGGCTATTTTCGCTGCTAGGCCAGGCCGAGCACTCCGGGTGTCCATAATGCACACACCGTTGGTCGTTACCAAAAATTGATTTTGCTTTTTTTAGTCTGTGCGCCGCGCGGACCAAAACAAAACGCGGATGAAACGAAAGGAAAGCTACACTCGAACCTGTTCCGTCGTTTAATCGATCATCCCGCGGGGCTGTGCTCTGAAGATGCTCTCCGGATGCTGAAACCCAGTGCCCGACTGTCGGTGGCCGGATGGTTCCTACTCTCGGATCAGAAACTGAGAGTTGTTCGTGATGGCCCCCGGAAGGCAGATTTCGATCGTTCACCTTCAAACCGCTGGCCGACCGCCGCCGAAAAATTAAGGTCAAGCATGTCGAAGATGCGCTCGCCGAAGGGAGGCTGGCCAATTTAGTTAGAGCTTCATCATCGTGGCCATCATCTAACCCGTGTTGCCTTCACGTGATTGTCGTGACCGTGAACCGTGATTATCCCATGCAAAATTTGGAAGGCTCGGGAGGAGGACGTTGCGATTAGCTTCCGTTTTATTTGAACGATTAATGGCCACCGTTCGATTCTCTTCAATCACATGATCATGATGGAGTAACAGCATCCAAATATCATTTGAACGGCGCTCGGCGGGCTGATTAGTGATTTTATGAGTATCATGCTCAGGAAGAGAAGCATAAATGAAAGGAATGATTAATCGGTGTTCCATTATAAATAATCGACTCAACAGGAAATACGTTTTTGTGGATGATCGTTTCCCGTTCAAATCCTTTCGAAATAGAATTCTACACAAAAAGTGTGTCCCAAATCGTCGATCATTGCTTGGCACAATTGGCCGCGCTGTAATGTAACCCTTCGCTGTGTGATCGCTTCTTGCATAAGCAGCTAAACACCAAGCCCGATCATCGATCGCCGTCGGCCGCCGTCCGATCAGTCCGCAATCAGTGAGAGTAATTTTCTGATTCAGTGGCGATTTGTTTTCCACACCCGCCGCCGGCTGATATGCAAATGATAGTGCTGCGCATACGGGGTTTGTGGGGCGCAACCATTTCGTTAACACCATCTGGCGTGTGTAACGATGCGCCGCGATCAGTTTTGCGCTGGCGACCGATATTAATTGGTCCACGACCAATTGCGCCTATCGCGTAACAAGGGGAGCCATGTTAGGTTATGATCCTCTCAAGGTGCAGCCAACATAACTGGCCGTTTTTGACCACGCTATGGCGCAGCGTCACAACTGGCACATCCTATTTGCATCGGTCACATGCGCTGAGCGGTTTTCGCGGACGCGGCTGTGTCCTCCTTAGCGAAACGAGCTTACGAAACAACTCTCCGGCGCTCGGTCCGCGGATCCGCTTCTGTTGCCAAGGGTTTCGCGATGAGCGTTAAATGTTTGCCGTTTTTTTGTCTCTTTTTTGTCGCTCCGACGAAACAGCCTCGTTCCGGTTTGTCTTCATCGTCAGCATTTTATTGCCTCCATCCGGGGACACCTATTTTGGTACTTCTTGTTGAATATACAGAACTGATCAATTTGCAACCATTAGCAGATGAGGTGATCAGGTGAAAAAGTATACAAATTGTTTATTATTTTATTTAAAGTAATGTAATTTTTAGCTTCCAAGCTTTTATATGACCCGGTACCGTCGAACTTCGTGCTTCCAAGCGACAGCAGCGCCACCTATACGCCACTGTTGGCAACACTTCGAACGAAGCTCCAAAGCTCACAAAAGCTTATACCGTAAACTGAAATCATAAAAGCTCGGGGTACACTGTAAACAGAGCTTTTTTCAATTCGCTCCGATGCACAGTGGGGAATTGTGATAAAAAGGGGGACATTTTTATTTTGAAGAATATGATTTGATTAAATTCATTTTTTATGTGTAATACACAGGAGCGATGTACAGGAGCTTTACCCATTGCGTTTGTGGGATTTTTGAAACACGTAATTATTACCATCCGAAGCATCCAACCCATGAACTATTGTTTAAACGTTTAACCGTCAGTTATGAAAGAAGATTTATGACCACCTTTTCCCGATAGTGCGATGGTGGTTGGCTTCTGCTTTGAGCATTATTCGAGTAATTTAATTCGTTCCTGCTTCAAACGCACCTGCTGTCCGCGGAACGAAAAACGATGGACCGCTCCGTCATTTCCGCCACACGAAGTAGAGTTGTTTGGACCTCATTAAACATAATTTGCAAAGTGTTGCCTTTTGTTTTGCTTGCTGCCCGTGACCGCGATGAAGCGCGTGTGACACACACGTTAAAGTCAACTGAAGCGGAAGTTTGGTGCCACTTCGGCAGGTTCTAATGCGCCATTTGCATAATTGATCCCCATCGGGGTGCGAAAGATGAGCACAGGTCGTGGTGTCGATTAATGATCGCAACACATGCTGGCGTATTAAAGTGAAGGCCAATGAGCCGTGGAAGAAAAATCAGAAAAGTCCCACTTTCTGCTGGAGACATTCTGTCACCGATGTTGTGAGGCTCATTGAACGACACGAGACCTGAGTTTTGATTTGCAATTCAAAGGTCCCTTGCTCACCGCGGGTCCCCGTGTCAAAAGGACTCGGAAAGAAGGATCAACAGCAGCATAAAAAAACGTTGTAAAAACGAAATTCACTTGATGGTCGTCTACCAGCACCTGGCGTTTGGTTGCTTCGTCTTCGTCGTACCGAGGGATTACTTCGAGTTCCCTTTTCGGTGCTCGCTTCTTCGGGATCCGTGCCGGAATTCTATTTTCTGACGTTGTTTTCGGTTCTTTCCTTCTCGCTGCACAGGACAGGTTTATCCCGAATTTAAGTGAGTAATCTGCTTCACGCACTCGCCGGCCGGCAATTCCGTCAGCTTTCCAGAACCCCGTCTTCTGCACCGAAGCAGCTGCCAACTGTCCTTCTTCGTCCTTTTACTTTCCTTCCTTGCTTCGTCCGTCGTAAAGAGACTGCTCACCCACACAACGGAATCGTTAATTTTGGGGTCTTTTTTTGGGAAGTTTTCAAGATCACACAGAAATTGATTTGATTGTCGGGACCGCGAGGCGCAATTAAAATATTAAATAAATCGCTTTTGACGCCATCACCGTTCGATTGGAGCCAGCAGCAGCAGCTGTTTGACTGGTCGTTAAAGGCAAAACCCATCGTCATCACATTGTTAAAGCGTCGGACCCCGGAATCGAAGGTCCGAACTAGGTCCGCTAGCTCCTCACCATCAAGTTGTGTGTGCTCTTCATTCTCGCCGAACCGGCGTCCAAAATGAGCATAGCGCAGCATCCGCCCAACAACACGGGCGCCTGTTTGCTGCGGCTTGGTACGGAATTACGTATGCAGAGCTCTGCGCCAATGTGCCGAAGCAGGAAGTAGCGGACATCCGGTTGGATGTTGTTTTCGACGGTGACTTCTGTAAATAGCTTGTGATCAATTAGGCACCCTGTCCAAAGCAGAACCAACGCAGAAGCGGCCGCCTGGAAGTGAAGCTCACAATCAGTGCGTCCCCAGGCGTCGGTGGTTTATTTGTTCCGTGCTTAATGTATGCTAATGCGCACTCCGGCGCCAACTTTCCGAATGTCACCCCGTGTTTCCGGATTCGCTTGGCTTTTAATGGGTTGTCGGGAACTCGGTCGGGTCTTTCGCGTAGTTTTCTTGTTTAATGTTACCTTGAACTAATTTAAATGGGCAAATTTTCACTTACAAATGTGTTTAATTATTATCGATTATTGTTATGCTGACACTGGAAAATTATGCCAAAAATCCTTCGCTAACGCCAGATGGCGAGCCTTGATCCCAATTTGCATAATCAAACGATTGAAGGACAACCTTCGCTGCGTCCCAAAGATGATCCTTCATAAGCAACTCTACGCTCGCCTAAAGACTCGTCCCTTTCCGAAGACCCCTAACTGCTGCTGGGGGATCGCGCAGGATGTTCGCGCTCGTCACCTGGCGTCGCCGGCACCAGAAATAACCTCCCGCCCCGAAGCTAATCGTGACCGGGGTAAGGAATCGGATTACGCTGTGTGTCCGTGTCGCTTCGGCGAGTTTGACCCTTTGGGCAGCCATTTCTTCACCAGCACCTTGCGTCCGCAAACGTGGGCCGAAAGCAAAATTGTACAAATTATGGCGCACGGGAAACCTGTGTGCCAAAAAGGGCCAAAAAAAGAACTGGGGGCTCACCAATCGGATGCTCGGATTCGGTGAACATCTGCCGGCTGCGATCGACGTTACATGTTGATCGACTCGATTATGGACCCAACGATCGCCGTCTTCGTCGTCGCCGTTGGGGAGCCTGTGTCTTTCGAGCCACGATATCGCTTACATAATTATCATCTTTTTACGTCCAGCACTCGCACTCCCGTCGCAAGAAAAAGGAAGGTGGTGGCTGTCCTGTCGTCGTCGTCGTCGTCGATCGGGAGAATTACTTTTGATTTCGCTCCGTTCCAGGTGCCAGGTGTTCCACGAAGACTCCTGTCTCGCGGTGCGGCGATTTAACGACACCCATAAATGAAAGGATTTTCGACGACGACGACGTGGTCTCTCTCGCTTTCTTTTGGGGCGAAAAGGGCATTCAGGATGGCGCAGCATTGGAATGAATCGCACAAGTAGCAACTTGGCGCGCAGGTGCTTCGCCAGAAGTGCTCTGCTTCAAATCGCGATCGCGTATTTTTAATGCACGCGACGGCGGAGATTTCTGCTCCGGCCAGGTGCACCTTTTCGCAGTGCCGTCGATGCAAGCGGTTGAGAATCGGGTTTTTAAAGGCATGAAAGGTGAAACTATTTAAAGCTTCGTTTTGTCGCTTCAATTCCAAACCTCCGGAAGAATCGAAGAAGATTATTTAGCTCCCTCGGAGCTCCTTTTCTACGAATTTGCTATTTGCTGCTCGATTCCTAACGCCGTCGCAACAAAGTCCGCATTCCCGACGGTACAACAATGGACCATAATCCAAAAGGATAAACTCCTCCCGTGCAACGGCGGCGACGATGGCAGCTTTTCTGGTGTTTACTTGCGATGCTCCACACGCTTGGCTGCACTTTCGTCGTGCCCTGTGCCGCTTTTTATGCAACTCAATCAGCACCAGGAAATACCTTCGTCGTCGGGCCTAGCCAAACTGGAAGCAGCACCCGCAACCGTTACGCTGTGCTCCGGTGGCTGTGCGAATCCCAATTGTGTGCCGTTTTCCGTTTTGAAATGGGTTCTTTTCGCCATCGCCATCAATGCCTTTTAAAGTAAGACTTTTGGGCTTTTGCAAGAAGCATTTATTTTAACAACTTGCGACGACTGTTTCAACGTCCCTGTCCCCGCATACTTTCCGTTTTGTTTGTTTCAATCTCTTCAGTATTGGGCCACTTTCGATAAGTCGTTCCCGGATTTCGGGGCGACGATTCTACGATGCTGCTTGTGTCGTGTGTCGATATTTGTTTCCAGACGGAGATCGGTAAGCCGAGACTCGGGGCAACAGATGATCGAAACGGCAGATGGTGCGGTCCTTCGATGGTTCCTCTTTGGAGGACTATTCGTCCGCCGAATTTTCTTGGATTTGTGTCTGTTTTGATTTGCTGACGACGAAGTGGAAGACTTCTTAGAAGCAAACTTGTTGAGAGTAGCTTCCCAACGTGGGCCGCGTTTAAATATTGATCCCTACGCGAGTTAAATACGCGGTTAAACCCGTGAAGTGATCAAATAAAAGGGGAAAGGAAAGCGAGTCTTTTGATGTGAGGCGGCGATCACACTTTTAGTCCCGAAACCCCGGTAATCGGATACGGAGCGTGTGACGATCGATGGTGTACCAATCGTTACTTTAATTACTTTTTCCCGGCAATCGGATCGACCAATTTCATGCCAAATTACGGTGACCTTTCCCGGCGGCTTAAGCGGCTCATTCCCACATTATTTACATACACCACCTTTGGTGAGACTTTTCGAAGCAGAACTCTTCCTTGGCCCAAAATTCAATCAACCTGAGAGGTCGTTCTGCCTAAAACCTGAATCCCGCCAGGATTCGGTAGCAAACCGAAAAACAGGGATCGACCGACCAACATCAAACACACCAGACCAGGCCAGAACCAATGCACCCAGGAACCCAGGAATGCACATTTTTACGCTCGATTCGATTCCTCTGTGGACTGCCTGCAGGACATGGGAAGGTCCTTAGATGTTGGCTGAAGTTTGCTATTTGGTTTAGTGAAGGGCCATCGGCGGCAAAAGATGAGAAGAAACATTCTCCCAGAGGATAATTGTTCGCCACTTGAGAGGATTCGGCAAATATTTGATCTAATCAAACGCATTTCACTCACTCTGTCGAGAGCGCTCCGTTGTCTACTGCTGTGTTTTTCATTAAAAAAGGATCTGGGAGTTCCGGACCACGATGCAGCCGGCAGCCGGAAACGGCATCGATTTCGCTCCATCGACAGACTCAAACTCTGAAGCGGCGAGCGATGCTCTTTCTCGGTGGTATCGACATACTTTTTTGCTAAAAATAACCGAACGGCCACAGGTTCCAGGACACCGCATCGTAGTTGTTGTCATGGCCCATCGGCCTCCAAACGCCTCCGTTCCATCGCAAAAAATGACGCAAATAGAAAGCCAAACATCGCACTCCAGCAGCGGTGGCCATAAATCGTACACAGGCGGTCATCCTTTGGAGTCCTTTCGACGACGGGGAACCCACGCCATCCGCAACATCGCGTTCGAATGCAAATATTGACCCCTGAAGTTTGTGGAACTGATCTTCGGATGTTGGCCGGTCCGGACGGTCACCATGTTGCGTCGACGTCGCGCAAAAGGAGTTCCAACACTTCCGGCTGAATGGCAAAGCCGGATCCAAAGCCGGGAAAGCTGAAAGACCGTGATTTTCCGTCTTGAAAAGGCTTCCACAATCTCCACAGATTACGGAGACTTTGGTTTGGAACACCTTCGACGAACACACCGTCCGCCATTCATCAGTCTGCTGGAGGACGGTCCTTATAATCCGGTCATATTTCGACCCAACTCCGAGGATTCACCAATATCAACGCGGGGCCATTATTTCTCAGTTTAATTTTTTATCCTTTCCCTAGATCCGAAGGACCCGAGCTCGTACCGCCCCAATCCTTTACCCATCAGGGGCTACCGACGGAGACGGCCACCGGAACGCACATAAATTGCGATCGTAATAATTTATAAGATTTTACCGAGGGCCCGGGCCCTTTGATTTTTGGGATCTACAGACAGGGAAAGAGCGGATTTAATGCACGATACGTGAGCGTCCACTGCACACGGGGTCCAGCGAGGGTTTTTGGTCGTTTCCCGGGGAAAGTAATAGCAAGGATTCTCCCAACGGAGCCATCTCGGTCGGCGCCTGAATGTCCTTTTGCGCTCTCTCTCTGTCTGTCTCTTGGGAATCGTCCTGGCGCATCGATGGCGCCCTGACCCGGAGTTCTTCCGGGTTTTCGTTATCTTTCCGATCGCGTGACCCCAAAAAAAAGGATGCGTTTCGAGATGTGTCCTCTTGTGATGCTTTCGTGTGTAGCCTTCGGGGCCATCGATCGACGTTCCCACAGTGTGTGGCCCCGCACAATCAACGCAGAAACAATTAATTAGAGCATTTTATTGTTTGAACCTGCTCGATCCGGGAGAGCCGATCTTCAGTCGCCCGATCGGTTCCCACTCGCTAAACACATGTTTCGACGGCGGCGGCGGTCGGTTTGTTTGTTCCCTGGGCCCGGAGGATATGACGCTTCCGCCCTCCGCTGTTGCAGCCGGACATGCAGAGTGACACTTTAATGGCCGAGCGGTCGGTCGCAGGGCGTATCAAATTGCAGACTCTCGCTTTGCATTCTTTCGTTCGCTCGGGAACTGCGCAGCAGTGTGCTGATGCAATTCGGCATGTCCCGACATGGACATGGAGCGACCGTTTGCTCGATCCCTTCGAAGAGGCTTGGCCTTCGGCAAAAAAAATCGCCAAAGGATTTATTGGACGCTTAGTTCCGGGACATTATTCCGAACTTTTTCGGGGCCGGGATTGTTGTGGCTCTCTTAAAGGACAACTAGGAGGAGAGCCATTGGCCTGCCATGAGCATGCTCCACGGCCAACGGATGATTAATCGTCGGTTTCTGGTGACTAAGGGACACACCAGAAATCCGGACAATCCGGACCCCGGAGTCTTAAAGCTACATTTTTTTAAATCAATTAAGCTTACGGCTACATTTTTCGACGATGATCCGAATATTTTCAAAATGGTTAGCCTAGTATTGACATGCCGTGTCCTTGTCGCCGAGTAGCACGGATACCCCGTGGAATAATTATCTTGTCGCCCGGCCATCATAACTCAAGGCGCGCTCCTCTCGAACCCAACGGATCAGGCAGCGATCCCTGAAGCGATGAAGATTCATTCGTTGTGATTCTTTCAATAAAATCATGGCAATAAGCAGAGGCAGAGAGTGGCCTATCTTAATCGTCTGGACAGCATCTCATGATGCTCATCATCATTAACAGCGCCTCTGCATCGTCCACCCGGTTCGTGGCCTGCGTTCCGCGTAAAAGGCCTCCGAGACCACCCAAATCGCGTGTTGCTTTCCTTCGACTGCTGGTGCTGTCCCGCTGTGAAGTCGAACATCCTCTACGCCGGACACGCCGGAGTTATGTGACCTCTGGGGTTGGTTGGGTCGGTATAGCATATTCCGATTTTTTCAGAGGAATTCTCTTAGACACGCATTCGAATTGATCTCTAAATCATAGCCCGGCCGAGAAGTGGTAACAGATTGTGCCGGAGGGATGCAAATCGGAGGTCCGTTTTGGAATTGTAATTTATGCGCACCACCATGTCGCCGAACGGAGGGAACGGGTACTTGGGTTGTGTACGTTCTGTGGCCGCCACACACAGAGCGCAAAGTCGGAGCTGATGCTGCAATTAGGCACCCCACGCCACAGGGTTCCGACCTTCACCGGCATGTCAATATTTGTAGTCATCTTGCTTGTGCCTTTTTTTAAAGTCTTTTCTGTTATTCATTTAATAGATTACTAATTTATCCCTATTTCTTTCTCTTTGCAGGTATTTATCAACAAACTCCCTGGTCCTTTCGAGAGATGTCATTTCGAGAAGTTTGGTAACAAAGTTCTGCTTGTCCCCCAATTACGTAAATTACATTCCGCGATCGCTTGGGATCCCTTTCCACGTCCTCGTCGTCTCAGCATCAAACGGCACGAAACCGAGACCCACGCCACGGTTTGATGGATCACTGATTTTCGGTTCGCTACTTAACGGAAAAGACGGCGAAAGTTTATCCCCTAATGACCGCAGCAATTAAAAGTCTTACTTCGTCTCGTCCTTACGCCCGGATACTGTGGCCAACAAACGGCTTCCGGGAGATGTGTTACGCGAGGAGTTACCGGATAAAAGCCGAACATTGTGTTCACCGTGCTTCGAATCGGTTCGCCGTCGCCGTCGGAGAATGCAGATTCAATATTCCAAGTATTTTTATTTTGCCACTCGCTCTTATCGCTCCAAAAAACCCCGAGTTGCTGGCCCCACCGAAGGGGGGCAGCAAACAAAAAGGGGCCGATGCGGTGTCGTGTTGCGATGCAAAACTTTTAAATGCTTTCTGCCTCCCGCGGGACACAGGAAGTAGCCAGCGTTATTCCGGGGGGAGGCCATAAGATATTCCTCTCACAGGCACACTCAGGACGGGGCGGACAGCAAAATGCCGCATAAAATAACTTTAAACCATAAAAACAATTCCTGATTCTGGCCCCCGCCGCCACGGGGGGGATCAGTGCTCCCAGAGTCACCCAGTTTGGGGAGGTGACGATGGAATGGTTTTTGGCAGTTATCCCCAAGCGAGAGTGCCGGCAATATGTCAAAAGCCGGAGTCCCCTCTGGAGAAAGCCACGAAGGGACCTGGTCCGCAATGCCGGATCTCGTGTTGAAGACGACTCACAGAGGGAGCTATTTTCGAGACATTGAACCGACGTGACTATTCGGGGCTATCGATTCGCGATTCGCTTAGAAAAAACGGTCCTTTCCGTTCGGTAGCCTCTGATTATTGACGACCTTTGGCCATATTTTTCTCCCCCAATCGGACCACCCTTATCCGTATCGACAACCCACAAATTAGAGCATCGACGTGAAGGGGGAGACCAATAGGTGCTTGCGTGTATATGGGTTCCTGCGGCATCCTCTAGAACCATCGAAAAAGGTCTTTGACTCGCTCGCCTTTCGGTGTGCAAACTCGAGTTCCCTCCCATCGTGTCGTGTCGAATCAATAAGGCGGCCTCCGGCAAGTTGTGAAGGATTTCCGCTCCGGAGGGATGTTTGCTTTTACGACGACGCCCGACGCCAGGCGTCTTTCATTTCCTCAAAATCGCAGCGTACGATGTGCCTATTTTCCCCGATTCCCGGTTTTATGCCAGGATACGGCCTCCGGCGCGCATACAAATAATAATATTTTTTGAGAATTGATGAGAAACGGGTAAACATTATTTGGTGTCCCCGAATTGGCTCGGGCGAGGGACGAACACCAGAAGTCGATCGATCGTAATCGTGAGCGAAGGATTACTAGCACCTAGACTCGACCGCTTTCTCCGCGGTGTCGATTGTTTTGTATTCTGGTGCTAATGTGCCCTACGGCCTGTGTGTCCGGGGGCCTACGTCCCCCGGACACACAATCAGCAGACCGTTTATGTTTTCGCATAATTTACTCCGCTCTTTCAATTACCATCTCTCTCTCTCTCTCTCTCTCTCTCGCTGTGCTGCTCCTGATGGGCGGCCATTATTAGTCCATTGCTTCGCCCATCGGGGGCCCAACGACGCCCTTTTCCGAGCAACCCACGCTACTTATGATGGAGCGCACACGACGCCACGGTAGTCAAGAGCCAGAGCAGCCTCTCAGCCATTAAGATCCCATGACGAAGGGGCCCTGTCACTGGCGCGCGGCCCTTCCTATGTCCAAGTCCTGGTCTCAGAGGACGAACCCAAGCAGCACTATCAGCAGACGCCACGAGGACGTGTGTTGGGTGGTTTGCCGTGGATTAATACCATCACCGGGCAAGATACGGCCCCCGGTCGACGACGACGCCGTCTGGTGCCCTTTTTCTCCCGGTTTTGTAAAATGCGCATCTGGACCGAAGTCGCATGGAAAAACGGCAATTGGCCACCACCGTCTTCTCATCTTCTTGGGCCGAAGATGTCTTGCGGCGCTAAGAATTACATGTAGCGGTCCCGTTCTCCAAGAGATGGGGCACTATCAGCGAGGTAATTCCGGACCCAACGCAAGGCACCTCAATTGGCTGCTAGCCAACCACGTTCTCCAGGGGCCGTGGCCGCCGGCACGTCCTTTAAGATATACCTTTTAAGCGTTTTTGCTGTCTCACCTTGCGGCTCTCGTCGGACGTCGGCACGATTGTGTCATTTGGACGTGTTTCGCACATCAGGCAGATTATGCAGCAATTTTGTGTCCCTCCACGGTTCTTGACCCTCTTCTGCCTCTCGTCTGTGGTTCGAAAAATTGGCTAAACCTTAAGAAAAATATTTTTAGAAGGTTCTCGATTCGAGCAGAAAATTATTGCTCATTGATTTATGGCGCCTTAAACCCTGTGGCCTTCCGGACAACCGGAAAAACGGCTGCACTTTGTATGTTATCGCACGGAACCCCGCCAACGCCGATATCAATATATCTTCCCCGGGGCGGCTGTTGCTCCGTTCCGGCTTCTAGGAGTTCCTGTTCGATGTACGTCGTGGAGTCCCCATTTGCAAGTGAAATGATCCATGCGCCCCCTCCACCCCCACAGGCCAATCAAGGGTCATAAGCATCGGAACTAATCCGGCTAAGAGCTCACCGCCACGGAAAAAAGTGCACAGGAACGCGAAGGCGCTGCCTCATGCATAATAGGCAAGTCGCTTCACATGTCGCTAGTTCCCTACATTGTTGTGGTCACTACACGCCACTGTATGTGTGCGGTTATGCAACACACGGAATACACGCGTTGGGTTTGGAGAAAGTATTTAACCTGGTCTCGGTTGTTGGCGGAGCCCCTGGATTTTCCTTTCGATGGGCCCAGCACCGCGCGCGCTTCCAATTATAGGTCGTTCCATGTGGGGGGCCGAGGGTGGTCCGGGTGTGTTATGAAATGGGCCGACGACGGACGCGACGATCCTAAATCGGCCGTAGCTCATTTGTTGGTCAAAATAAACCCAAAGTTCACATTGGTGTAAAATCGATAGAATTCACGAAAATGCTTCACAACCGTAGAAAGAGAGAGAGAGAGAGAGAGAGCCTGTCCGGGGGGGGATCCCCCTGCCGTTGCCTAGAGAGACGGGTGTGCGTTGCTGGGTTCTTTGTCTGGCTTTCCACTCTCTCTCTCTCGCTCTCTCTCTCTCTCTCGCACTCACAGGCGGCTCTCTCTGTTTTGGTTTTTCACCGGTGGCCGGTTTCTCGCTTGCTCCGTTTTTCCACCCTTTCTTCGAGGCTGTTCTTCGCATAAAAGGTCCTCCGGTGGTGGTGGTGTGAGTGCCACACGCGCACTTCCTTTTTTGCGCTCCTTTTTGGGGTGTCCTTCACGCACACTCTTACACCGCGAGGCACGCACACTCGCTACGGAGCGCTTCGGGTCTGGCAATCGGCACGCGATCGGGCGTCGCAGCGACCGGAGAACCGGATCGCGGGACCGACTTCTTGTTTCGGCCAGTCACTCGTTTTCCAGCCGCCGGTCCCAGCTCAAGACGTAACGTTGTGCGCGCGTCGTCGTTGTGTTGTGCTCCGCCACAAAGGCGTTCGTTCGTTCGTTCGTTGGTCCCGGGCCCACCGTGACCCCCTTTTCCACCCTCCGCGTGCTAATTCGTGCGTAAAATGTCGTACGTCGGTGGGCGCAAGGATAAAGTGTAAGGCACCCTTCTTCCTTCGTGTGTGCTGTTTCATACTTTCTTTGCACGCGACTTCTGGGTGACAGGAACACTACCACCACCTCCCCGTGTAATAATTCGGGGCCGGTACGGATCGATCCCGACGCGGAGTTGTCCGCAATTTGCATACCAAAGTTAATGAGCTGCTTTCGGTGAAGCTAAAAATAAAAGAACGACTCCTAGCGAGTCCTTCCGGTGCTTGGCTGGTGCTGTGGTGTGTTGTGTAACCCACAACTGTGCGAAGGATATCGTAGTAGCCTTCGAGTAGCGAGAGAGAGACCCGTCGGACCCAGCGCAACCGCCGACGTCATCGACTCCGACTGACGTTCTCTGAAAAGGATATTCAACAATGAAGCGAAAGGCAGCGAACCATTAAAGGAGTGTGCGTGACTGTGTTTGTGCGGGGTAGTGAGTGAGTGAGACACACCATCCATCCATCCATCCGTTTGGGGGAGCCGTGCCACCGGGCCGCGACCCCTCCGTCCACGCCAGCACCATCGCGTACCCACGAGACAGCCGTCAACGGACCGCAGCAGCCGCTGAGGAGATGTTGCTATTTCAGATACTAAAGTATTGATTTTCGTCCCAGCCTGCTGCACCCACCCGCCACCCACCACCCAGCCGCGCATACGCACAGACGCGACACGCACGCACGCCCGCACACAATGCTCGAGTGCGCACATGCAAAGGAGTCTCGTCCTCCGTGTCTCTTCTCCAGACGACGGGGCGAACGAAATCAACGAAAGTAAAACCTCGTCGCCGTCGCCGTCTGAGACGGGAAAAAGGACCAAAATTCTCTCACTCTGTGACTCTGTGCGTGCGTGCGTGCGTGCATTTTGTCACTCGCCGTCTCTGTCTCTCGCACCACGCAAAAAGCCTACTCTGTTGTTGCCACCCATAATTAGACCAGAAGCCGCCGCAGCCATGTGCTTTGCTATGGCTACTACTCCTGTGTGTGTTGTCGCTTATTGTAGCCCCGTTTTTTATGTAGCTTTTGAAAGTGTTTTGTTTTGGTAAACATTGTTGTGCTATTGCGCCTCAGTGATTGTAATTTATTGAAAGCTTTCCTTGTTTTTTCGTTGTTTGCCACAGTAGATAGAAGCAGCGTCCAAGAAACAATAGACAGAGAGAGAGAGAGAGAGAGCTAGAGCGTCTTGAACTATTATTTGTCAAAAGTGAAGAGAGTTAAGAAATTCCACAAGTGTGCCCTGCTTTGTGTTTGTGAACCCCTCACTGTGTGTGCTTTGTAGACCGCCAAGATGATTATCTGTATCTCAGGATTTATTATCGGTGCAAGGTAGCTTCTTCTTTATTTTGTTTCTTTTATTTTCATTTTATGCACATCGCTGTTCGTACTTTCGTATAATTTCCTTATTGTTTCAGCAGCGCCCGCCGCGTCGAGTGACACAAGTTCGTTGTTCGCGCTCCGGTAGCGAGTCCGTTGGCCCCGGCCGCTCGCACCTTTGCGCTTGGCTGAACGCAGTGTGCTGCGAATCGGCGCCGCGTTCCACCCTAAGGTTCTCGTTCCTCCTCTCCCCGGGTACACGCGAAGCAGCATAATCATGATGAAAGCATTCAATGCTAGGGCTCTCTCTAAAGGCCCCGGAACGAGTCGTTTTCCCCCTTCGAGCGGTTTGAAAATAGACAACCGAAATACGTGTACCATGATGGCGCACTGCAAAAGGGATGCTCACGGATAGAGAGGCATAGAAATGAAGGAACCACGTTTTTTTTCGGACTTCGCTCGGTCCCTAAACAGAACTGAAGAGGACCCGAGAGATAGGACGGGAGGACGAGCGCACTAATTACACGACGGTGTGCTGGTGGTGGGACCGCTTCGAGGCGAATAAATATAGTTCGTCGCTCTAATTGGGCTTTGCCATTTTGCCAGTGCCCGCGATTCAACTTAATTTTCATAATTTTCAACTCGCGGGAATCCTATCAGCAAATGCGCCTGCGAGCCTTTTTTGTCAACCGGAAACGAAGCCTCAACAGCATGGGCCAATGGCACGCTCTGTTACGCAATCCCCCAGCGGCGACAGGAGCACAGTGACACTTAAAGTAGCTCCTGGATGGGAAAGTCCTCCGCGCGATGCGTGTCCGGATCGTAAAATACGCCCCGTCTGCGGCAGTCGGCAGCGTCGTCGGAATCACCGCGAATCCAACGTCATTAAGAGGGGCGTAAAGCGAAAAATATGACTTGTTTATCGCACGCGCCCTGTGTGTCCATCCCGGCGCCTATCGTGGACGTTGGAGTTGGCACAGGAACTGTCCATAAATAAGTGGCGTTCCGCAAGGGACATGTGTTCGTCGGGTTGTGTCCGCCCCATAAATATGGGGGGGGGGGGGTCTGTTGGTATTAAAGTCTTGTGTAAATTTGGTCCAAAACGAATCCCGTGTTGGGGTCTCGGGTTGGTGCTTTCCACAAAAACCCTTTCGGAACGCTCGCAGCATAAAGGAACTCGCTTCTGTGCACCTGGTTCCGAATGAAAACCCCACCAGACGCCGATGGAGAACTCTCCACAGGGAGGCCGGCCGGAGGCAGAAGTGAAATGGAAAAATTTATATCTTCCCTTCAAGCTTGGCTGATCAACTGGAAATGTGGGAAATATGTTTCCCGCTGCCTTCTCTGCTGAAGGAATTCACAACGGGGTTTCAACCGGGCCAAGAACCACACCCAACCGATTCGACTTACTGTGCAGGTTTATCAGGCCGCGAGGGATCTTTGCGTTCACCAGAATTAGGGTTGCTTGCTGCGATCGTGATCTTCGTCTCCGCATCGTAATGCACCAGTGTCTGGAAATTGGACGGAACTCCGTAATGGAGCACAAAGGTGAACTATTTTTAGAGCCTGCGCCATGTTTGGTGTACCACGGATGCGCCAGGAACGCATCTTGCGTCGAATGGCTGGGATTCTTCGCACCACCGAACACGTGTTTGGTGTTTCCATTGGCCCCGTTTTTCTTGCTTCACTCGGAGAGGGCTCCTAGGATCGGGTAATCAGCTGTGGACGGTGGTGCGGTGGAATCGCCATCCCGGCGCACTCTCTGGCACCAGGCGTAAACAAACTCTGAGACGTCTTTGGTTCCACTTAATTTTGACGGGACGCAACGCGCGTCTGGCGAGACACACGCGTCTCTGCGGCCACAGTCTGGTGTGACGTATGGCGATGGAGGATCATGTAGCCAGCCAGCGGCAGCTGCATCTGCGCGCCTCTATTCGCGCCGTTGCTGCAATCTCTCCGCTCCGCGGGCATCGGATGGAACCTTTAAACCCTCGGACAGAACATATGGTGTGTCTAGAGGATGGTGGTTTCCTTGTTCCTCTTCTTCTCGGACACAGACGCCCGTGGAAGAAGCAGCAGGTAGTCTATTAAACACAGCATCTTACGGTCCACAGCAACTCCGAGCACACAGCTGCTGCAAACAGAGATTCATTTATTATCCTCCTGCTTTTGGTCATCCTTCTTCTGCCGACGCGCTCCGGACGGGTTTTCTCGGAAGGATACTCTCGCTGTTTCCAGCACAGTAGTAGCAGCATTTGGTGGTCGCTACCACCCGTCGATGGCCATTTGACGGACGCGCGCGCGCGTATGGCGCGTGGCTGACCCCCTGGTGTATCGATCGAGGAACCCGACCGGAAGTGTGAGAAAATTTAATCTTACCAACTTTTACTCGCTTTCTCTGGTGCTTTCTGACTGACGCGCCGCGGTTCAACACAAGAACCCCCAGGGAACTCTGGGGGGGCAAAGAAATCTTTGCAGATAACAACCCCGAACAAAGATTTATCCCCTCCAGAGACAGAAAAGGGAGCCCGTGATTCTGTGTGGACAAGTTTTCGAAATCCTCATTTTCTTTGTCTCGCCGGAAGCGCTTTCGTTTAGGGCCGCCAAGCAGAGCGTCCTTCACCAAACTAGTCCGGAACTAGTTCTGTTCGAACAAACTTCCTTCCCAAGGGGCGCGCACAGAACGGATCCTTTTTGCGAAATGTTTCCCTCGGCAGCGTCGGTCAATGTGCGAAAGTTTCCATTCTCACACGCCACAATAAATGTCCGCGGTTCTCTTGGCAAAACATAAGGTTGTTGTACAACATACGGTCATCAAGCGAAGTGATTCCCCGAACCTGAAAATAAACATTCGAACATTGATTAACAACAACTAACACGTGAACATTTCGCACTTTTCGTGTCTCACACTTTTCCAGGCGCTACTTTCCGACGCGATCATCGAGGATCATTTAGTAACACAGAGCTCCTTTAGTCGATTCGAAACCCATTTCGTCTCTATTGTTTCGCCTGCCCCGACCCTGTTCTTGATCCCGTTTTGTTCAGCTCCGTCCACCCGGAGGGCTCTGTTGTTGTTTCCTTCCAACTTTCTTCTCAACTCACCTTTCGTTCCCAACTTTGTCTGGGACCTTGAGGTCCTGTTGCTACCTTTTTGCGTGTCCCTTTCCACGCCAAAAAATGGCCAAATCAATTCGACAACCGTGTGGTGTATCCTCTGAGTAGATTCAGTTTTCTGTCCAAGGAATGTCCCTTTTCGTCGTTTCTATTTCTTCCACTGCACGAGTTTTGATTTAACTTACGTTGCATTTGTTGTGTGCTTTAGTCATTGTGTCCTATCTCTCGCTCTCTCTCTCTTAAGACCAATACCCCTGTACTGTGTTGTATGGTTGTAAATGCTCCTCTTGCGTTACCTGTGTCCCCGCACAAAAGGACCTTCAATCCGCAGACTCGAAACATCTGCCATCCTTGCCTTGGATTTCACACGAAACTGACCGTGTTCCTGGCGTTCCTTTTCGTTTCGTAGACCTTTTTCCGTTTGTTCCACCATTTTTAATCACTGTTCTCTCTCTCTTTCTCTCTTCTCTCTCTTTTCCGCATCCTTTTTACGTTCAACTCTCACGTTTCGGTCGCCTTCCGCCGCATGTCCCGCTCCACAGTTTTCCACAGAAAATCGATCGCCCATCGCAGATCTACTCCACGCACCATCATCATCCGGCGGTCAGCAGCAACAATGGGCTGCTGGCCAGCGGGGCCAGCAGCAGCAGCCTTTGCGGAATGCCCGGCGGTGGCGGTACTGGGTCTGCGGCCAGCTACGTCTACGTGCACCAGCAGCCCCACCACCATCAGGTGATGGGGACCACCGGATTGCCGGCGACGACGACCCACTACGTGTCACCCCAGCAGCTCACCTATCACCTGCACTCGGCCGTGGCCACCGGCAACGGCAACGGTAACGGCTACCACCACCATGGCTCCCACCAGAACATCGCCGCGACGCCAACGCTCCACAAGAAGGGCTCCATCCGGAGCAATGGCGACGTGCTGAAGCGGACACGTGTGCAAAATGCGTAAGTACCATCACCACTTCCGATAAGCGCATCCCGTGGCCGGCCCCCGGAAAGGGGGTCCGTTTACAGTTAATATTTGCGAAGAAGATAGCGGGAAGCTGTAGCTTAATTGAGTCGGCGGCCATTATGATGGCGCACAATGACTGGATATTAGATTAGATCCTGTAGGACGGACGATGGCCGCAGCAGCAGCAGAGTTAATGCCGCATTAGGCACACTGCTAACGGCCTGCACGAATCGCAGGGTCTTCCTTAGGCCATCATCCAATCGAGTTGTAATTATCGGAACATCCTTCTGGCCTGTGGTGAGATCTACAAAATGGGATTGCGAGAGTGTTTGAGTTCTGTCGTTTTTGGCCACCTTTTTCGCAATTTGGTACCCACCGCACAATGGACATTAATTAAGGTACACGCATGTAAAGTCCGGTGGCAGCATTCAATGGAATTCTCAGTACCTAGCTGTGGCCTGTAATTTATCACCGCTGTGCTGTGTCACCACGAAGTCGCCTTCCACGAAACGCTGCCCCTCGGGCGCAGACCAGACAACAACAACGCGGAGGGCAACTGCAAAACTGTCACCTTTGTTCTATTGTTTTTCCGCGAACAGTGAGAGTGTCGTGTCTGGGTGGCGCGATCGTTCCGAAGTACGAACAATGGACTTTAAATTAAAATTATTCTTCGCAACCAAGCGACGCTCTTTCCACTTTCTCTCTCGACGGGTGTTACCGGTTCTGGAATCCGTCGCTCCGTCCGCTCACTTAAACACCCGGAAGAGATCACGCCAGTCAGATTCTTCGGGGGCGATATCTAGCGGCTGGCGGCACACACCTGCACCGGTGGCGACGGACACGCTTTTGCCATTCCGGCCGGCTTCTCTGTGGTTGTTGTGTACACTGATAATGAAATGTGTGCTTTTGTTTTTAACACGCAAAAAATCCGAACCTCGACCCTCGATAGAGGCAGCTGGTGGTGGGCCCGTTCCGGACTCTCGGTCGCTCCGTCTCCGGGCATTGAAATTTGGCACACGAGCTCCAATCACTGTTTCAGTGGTGATGTGTGATAACGACGCGCGCCTCTGTTGGTGTGGGTTCTCCTCCGTGTGGATCGAGAGATCGGGACGCGGAAGGTCCTCTCGTGTGAGTATGTGCCATCGTGAGGTGCTAAACTCTGTCCGGATTCATTCGTGATCGGTGTCCCTCGTCGTCAAGAAGAGTGTGTTCTTCTCAGTCCCCCAAGTGCCTTGTGTCGTGTCTTCTTGGTACAGAGTGTGCTCCAGATTGCGGTGTCGCGATCGCGCGTTAGCTCAAGCGAAAAGTCACATCACATTATTCTGCAAACGTGGCCTCGCCGCTGACCACCGAACAGAGACAGTGCAGAAGGGGTTCTACTTCAGCACCACGAGGTAGCAACCCGGTAGTCGTCCGCCGTTTTAAGTGTGCCGTTGTGCAAACAGAGCGAGAGAGCGCCCGAAGTGGCGTCGTTGTGGTCGTTGTCGCTGCACTTGTTCTAATTACAGTGCGATTCCTGGCGGTGGAACAACAAGCAGCAATTGCTCAACGCTCGGGCCCCCGATTAAAGGTAATTAAGTGTACTGTGTCTTATCAGAGGAAGAACTAGCAACACTAGGCGTAATGGCCATGAATCGTTTCCGGGGGTCAAAGGGCACAACAGAATGCTCCGGGTTTGACAGATGAGCAAACGATTGGTGTGGTGTGTGCCAATTTTTTGACACAGATATCGGGGTGACCCACACAAGCCGCGCCGTCCAAGGTTCTTCGGTGTGTGCGCCCCGCTTGTACCGTGGTGGTGTTGCTTCAGAGTGTGACATTCGTTCATCCGTCGGCCGGTCCGGCGCGCTGGAAGGTTGAACGAATGCCCACCAGCAACACGCGCGGGCCACAGGATACACTGGCGTGGCCACTTACCAGGTGGTCATGAAAAATTTATCACATTTTTCCGCCACGACGCGAAACCTCGCGGACAGCGGAGAGATATCGTCTCGCCTTCGCATCCACATTCACCGCGAAGGTCGCCACGACGCGCCGTGACAGTTCGCTGAGCAGAGCTCGGATTCGGGGAAAGCACACTGAACTTCACGCGGCCCCTTTTGGAGGTCACAAAATGCGACAGAGCGAGAATTGGAAGATGTGCCAACCACCACCACTCAACGGAGAACCAAAAAAAAGAACACCTTCCGGTGTTTTTAGAGGGGAGACAAAAGACCCGCCTGCAGAGTCACCACCGTGCCCGGTTCGTGTTTATTGAAAGAAATTAACATCCATTAGATGTAACTCTTTTTACTTTTATTTCGGTAGACACAGCGCGTTCCCGGCTCTCGGGAGGTGGATTGCCACCATCCCGGGTCTCTCTGCCTACGCCTAAGGGAGGAGTACATAATGCTCGATCGAATTGGCGATTAACTCTTGCTGGCTGGCTGGCTGGTGGGCGCAGGAGGGTATCGGTTCCATTTTATTGGTAGCGTTTGACACACAGCGGCACCGGCTGGAAAGTAAATAAAGTGGCCCCCACGCATGCACCGGCCGCGCGCAGCACACCCGGCCGCTAATTGGATGGGTGCACAGGGTGTGATCATAAAACGTTTGCTTCCTCGCGCCCTGTTCAATTATGCACAACTTTCTTCGGTGTCAATACTCTCTCCTTCTGTTGGCCGGCCGGCCGGCGGGTTTATTGGTACTAAGGAAAAGCAATTTCCAATCTCCGTTCGCCTTTTGCTTTTAATGAACCTCGCTACCACCCTGTGTGTAGTTTAGTACAAGCCTCGGTCGGTCGTCGTCACCCTGTGAAAGGGAAGCGCGTCGAACAGGATCAAAGAGCCCATCGCCAAGTGTCAAGGAGCGAATCGGTACCCAAAACGGAAGAAGGCTCGGAAGAGTGAATTGTTTCCCACGAAGTTCTTAATAGCATCCATACGGAAGCGCGCGCATCGTCGGGTATTTATAACCTCCTGTATCTGAGCCAACGAAGCTAAAGCATAATTTGTGGATTTCAGAACCCTGTGTTCCCCCTCCGGTGCATCCGAGAAGACATCCGCAAGCGAGAAGTACTAATTTTATTAAGTGATCTTTGGCCCTTTTGGAATCGTAAAATGTTGTTTACATACCCGTTTCGGGAGAAACGCGATGAGAGAGGAGGAGGCTTTTATGACACTCTCCAGCGGCAGAGCCGGATTGCATCCGTTTCGGAAGGGAGGAGGCCAGCCGACGGCGTGAGAACGGGTATTCTGGAGGATGTTCCTGCAATAAACAAAAATGGCCCCCCGAAAAACGATTTATGATCGTAGTAGACATTGCTACTGGTGCGACTCTCCGCGTCAAGATTTGGAGGTTGAGCCGCGAGGGTGCATCGCGTCGAAAGAGACAGCGGGCGGCCGCGAAAGAGAGAGTTAAAGTGCCGCACGTATACTACACCACCACCCAGCGCGCTCGTAGTGAACCTTGGGTGGCCACCACCGGGCACGGCGCAACACACGCGCGCTCTATATACTAAACCCGCGGCGAAACGCGCACAAGTACCCGGGCGGACGGACGGACGGACGGGCCTCGCGCATTCCACCGTTGGCCATAACGCGCAGCGCACAAGTGATGATGACAAAGCGAGCGTGTAGGGGGAGGCCAGGCCGTTGTTGTTCCACATGCGCCGCCTGCCACAACAAGCGGCCAGCGGCAGCAGGTTGTGCTTCAGTTCTCGTTCAACGTCCGACGGTTCGCTATTAGGACCGCTGCCGCGCGCGCCGCGCTCGACCGGCCGTGAGTGTTGTAGGCCGTAGCGTGATTTTTTGCGTGCACACACGATCGATCACAACCCACCGGCCAGCCTGCCAACCAGCTGCGGCCCGTGTTCCGGCCATGTTCCGGTTCTTCCGGGGAACATTCGTTTTTACGGTTTGCGTGTTTCGCGTCGACGAAGGTTCGCGTGATTCCAGCCGTGCTTTATGGTTCCGTTCGCTAGGTGCGCGCGTGACAAGTGTGCTGGGGGCGGTGGCGGAGTGGCCCTCTCGAGACGCGCAAATCGTGCTCCGTTGGCCAGATTGCAGTTTTATGTTCGATTGTTTCCGGTTGTGTGTACGTGGCCGCCGTGTGATGGAAGAAAAGGTCCGAAAAAGGATCCTTTTTTCTCGTCTCGCAGCTTCCGGTTCAACGCAGAGAGTCACAAAATCGGCAAGAGGGAAGAAGGGCCGAAAAGAAGCGAAGCCCGCCGGAAACGGAGATCTTCCGGGGCACACATAGGCACACAGGATGCTGCAGCACATGTTGAGAGCGTGTGAAACGATCCGGACCCGCGTCTCGTTTTAGGTCTCGAATCACGACGACGACGAAGCGGAGAGCCGCACAAGTGTTTCGCATAAAGGGACTGCTGCGTACACTGGACTGGATCGAATCGGGCTGTGCCCCCCAAAAACAAGCGAAGGAAATGGGAATCTGCCAGCCAGCCAAACCAGTGCGGATGTGGAGCAACAAGAAGAACAAGATAAACAAATAATCTGTTTCACCGAGAAACGATCGACTCACGGACGGGGGAACCACTCGTATCTCGCTCTCTGTCGCGTAAACAATCGGGGTTTGTTGTAGTGCACTTTCAGCAAGTGGTGGCCCCCCGAACTTTCTGGCGCCCCACGAACCTGAAATGCTAACGATGACTAACGAACGCTTGTTTGGCGTCCGCCGATCGCCACCGATAAGGACCATTTGGTCCGTATGTTTCGTTTTGTGGAATTCAGCGCTTCGGCGCAAAAAATGATCCTTTTTGCTTAACTCGCCTGGCCGGCGCCTTTTCTTTCGCTTTCACGCGAAAATGACCGCGCCGCGCGCTCATCTTTGGCCAGAAATTCAATTAAAAGTGCAATTTAAATGGCGCTCTTCTCTGATTTAATTAACGCGTGCGCGCGCCGCCGCACTCTGTGGCCTGGATTTATTTTCTGCGCTCTCCGCGGTTGCATATACGTGTTGATCGGTCGGACATATTCTTGCGGCAACGATGTGACGATCGGCAGTTCTCTGCGGTGGGAACCGCGCGCACCGTCTGTTGTGTATGGTTTGATGATCGCGTGAGAAGTGGTTAGATTTGCGAAACTCTTCAGTTCACCGACACCGACCGATGTTGCATAACCCCCCTCTGGTCGAGAGAGGTGTATGAGAACCTTTTTCTGGCGTGGCAAACGAGAACTTAGGTAACGCCCCGGAGCTTATGTAAATATGTGTGAACAGGCATCTTTCTTGGTGGGGCCCTTTGGATGGGACACTAACAGCATCTAAGGGCGCCCCCCGGGGGTCGTCGTAATCTGAACAGCAGAATGTTTCGCAATTTAGGAACTGCAACAGCATAAAAACACGTACGCCCCCTTTATCACCTGCCGCGCGATAGGAAGGTGGCTCCTCTAGCGTGTTTCCAGTGCGCTTATCTCACGCGTCACACCTGACCTCTAACAGGTTGGCCCCGTCCTGTGGCTGAGGTGACTGCGAAGGAATGTCTCCAGCGCGAATGATAAACGGCGGTCACGCTAAGCCCCAACACCGAGCCGAATGCGATAAGAAGATCGATAAGTGTGCGTGAATCACCGGGTTGGCACATTAGAACCGCTCCACTCTGCTCTGTCATTAGGAGAGGCCCCGTTTTGCTATCGAATGTTGTGTTTTTGCGAGGTGCGCGTTTTTTTCTTATCACCGCCCCGCGCCCAGTTAACAGAAGATAATACCCTTCGCGCATACCAACACGCGTTTCGCGTCAAGTTCACATCGATAAGCGCATATGGGCGCTGCTGTACCTTCTAGAACTGGCCCTTTCCTCGAGAGGCAGAAAAACCTGCCCCAGTCCCAATTCGGGCAGATCCAGGTCGGACGTACAGGTTGACTGTGGACGTGACGTGACGGTGTGTTCCATTTCTCGAACGTGATCGAAACAAACGGCCCTGAACGGAAGTGGCATAGATCTTGCGTTTTAACGATCGTGCCGTGCTGATCGTGCGGAGAGGAGATCCTGTCAAGAGAGAGGGACTAGGACGAGGCCCTTCCAGAAATCCGACACAGAGGGAATCGATATCCGAAACACCCCTCTTACGCGTGGCTGTGTTGGTGGTGTTCCGGAGTCGGTCCCGCATACAAGGCGGCGGTGGGTTGAGGCAGTTCAGTGTCGCCCACGAGCTGTCATTAACCGGGTGTCTCCGCATCGTACCGCACGGCTCGGCTTCGTGGTTGTGAAAGTCAGCACGCGTCCCGGGAACGCGGTTATGTGAATTGTTTCCGTTTTCACAGATTAATACAGGCTGAACTGTGAAAGTGTCGCCAAACCAACAGCACCGGGAGAGTCCCGGAGCCGCGGACGAAATGTGCACGCGACAACAATGCGCCAAATTCGAAAACCACGCGAAGAAGACGACCGGAAACCAGCAGCTTTGTTGCGCCACCACCACCAGCACCATTGTTCGCCATGATGTCCGCCGGCGGCGGTGGTGGCGATGAGAGTGTCACCGGTAGTCACATCACCACCGCCATCGACCACAACAACAGCAGCATCATCGATCTCACAATGATCGACGGTGCGGACAGTGGGATCGGTGGTGACATTTGTGGGACACCAGTGACGACGGGCGGCAGCAGTGACGAGTGCGATTGTGTCTGTTCGTGTTGCTGCAAGTGTCGCGAAAATGGCGGAGGTCCACCGGCAGCACCAGCAGGAACGCCATCACCGGTGATTGGGTTCCTCACCCGATTACCTTCGCTACAACCCCCCACACCGATTGAATCGGATGGCCCGAAGGCGATCCTCCTCAACCAACGATCAGCAGGATCTGTCGTGGTGGTGGACGGCGATGACGTCACCGGGGGACCAGTGAAGCGGAACGATGACAATACGATGGCGGCCGTGGTACGGCGACGCCGTCGACTGAAACGTCGTGCCAAATCCGGTGACTTTCAATCGCTACCGATGGACAACCCGACCGTCCCGGCGGCAGCAGCAGCAGCAGCAGATAGTAGTAGTAGTCATCCCAGCGGCGGGGCTCAGCAAATGATGATGGCCGCCGTGGCCAACAAGCGACGCACGTTGGAGATAAAATTCGTATGGTAATTAAATTGGGACGCACCCGGCCGCGGCGGGCCTGTGTGGTGTGTCACGTAAATTATATCGTCAGTCGGCTGGGGGAGGCCCGTGTGCCATTTAGATCGCCCGGTCCCGATATCATCCCGCGCGGGCGAGATCTTGGCGAACGAGTTATTATTATAGTTGCGCGTTCTTCTTCTTTCGAAATCGTCATGTGTCCCCAACGCGCGCCCGCTAGATATGGTGGCCACCGGCAGGGCACCGTCTTCATTAAGGTTGCCGGTGGCGTACTCGCGTAACCGGTGCGCCCGCGGGGAGGCACCGGGTGTAATATATAGATCAAATCGTAGGGTCAATGGTTCTGTCGCAACGCGAGTGGCCCGTGTGCGGCTGTATTAAATTACTTCGTCACTTCGGTGGTCGTCCCACGGCGATGTGTCATCTATTTATGAATTTATGTACCAAAGACGCGACCCCACTAAGTAAGAGATACACTTCTTCTTCCAGTTCCGATAAATCCCCAGAGGGCGCATCAAAACTATGCGCGCGTCCCTTGAACGATTTGTTTTCCAAGTTCTCTGGGTGTGTTTGCGTCCCGCTATCTACCTTCTGGTGGGCGCGGGTTTTCGGTGGTTTATCTCTTCGTAGGTCGCGCGTACCCTAAGGGGGAACTTTCGAGGTTTCCGGAACAACCGGCGGGGGCTATATCTTGAAGATTATTCCACCAAAGGTTTCCCCCGAAAAAAAAAACCGTGGTTTTCAGAAGCAAAGAAGCACACGTTCTCGGTAATTTAATGCTGACTTATGGCGCAATTAATTTAAAGTAAAACTCGCGCCGCCGTGGTGGCTTCCCTTGTTTTGAGTTTCCAAAAAACAAAAACGCGGTGTAACGCTCCATTTTCTTCGTATTTTCGTAGAATCCCGGCGAAGAAAAGGTCATTGCCGTTCGAAGACCTCGTCGTCGCGCTGAGGGTCCCTTTTGGTGCCCACAGACGGGCGTCGTTGTTACATCAAGAAGTGCGGCCCCCGGTTTGCTCTAATGGAATTGGCACCGGTCCACCGTTTGGTGGCCCCGCGCACCGCATTACGGCAGCACTATGAAAGCAATTTGGCAACGGAATGTGCCTAGCTTTGGGAGAGGTCCCAATGTTTTATCCATTGGCAGTGGGGCCTTTTCGCGTGCCCCAAGCCACCACATTCCGCGTGTTGTGGATGACTGATCACGGTCCTGCGGAAAGGCGTTCACCGTGTTACGCGCACGCTTCATTCATCAAAGAAGCGGATGTGTGCTGCGTCATTTCAGTTAAAAATGCACGGAAAATGGCCTCGCCGCAGTACTACCGGGCTTGTCGTTGAGAGCGTCAAAATCGTAAAATTTAATCCTTGTTGAACTACTCCTTATTGCCGTCGGAGCGGATTGTGACGCGTGCAGAGAGCACCCGGCACCGGCTAATGATGGTCGACGCCGCGTCGCGGTGTCTAATAAACGGTTGGTTCGAAACCAGGAAGCGGTCACCACGACAGCGCGGTCCCTGCCTTATGATATTTCCAGCTCCTCGCTCGCTTGCGTGACAGGTGATGGCCACCGCCGCCGTGTCGGATTTCGAGCGCGCGGTCGGATTTGGCTCTAAATTTAGACACCCTTTTCTGAAGCGACGCTCATTTTAGTGTCGTCCCCAGCCGTCAGTTCGGGCTCGGGTTCTTCTCAATTCGTGCGTTAATTGGCGAGCGTCATCGACGCCGCGCAGTTGTGTCTCTGTCCACATCGTAACCGTGTGTCCTTTCTGCTCTCTCTTCAGGTATGAACTGTCGCAGGATCTGCTGGACAAGCAGATCGAACTGTTGGAGCGCAAGTACGGCGGAGTGAAGGCACGAAACGCGGCCCTTACGATTCAGCGCGCCTTCCGCCACTACACGATGGTGAAGAAGTTTGCCTCGATCACGGCGATGGCTAAGGCGGAGAAACGCATGAGCCGTAGGGTGCAGCAACAGCAGCAGCAGCAGCATCAGCCACCGCCACAGGGAGACCAGCTGGACATGATGCAGCAGCACCACCAGCTGGTGGTCGATGATGGCCAAATCTACGCCACCGAAGATGGAACCATGGTCGGCCAGCAGCGTGTCTGCGCAACGTAAGTTCATCCGGCGAATCCCAACCGAAATCCGGTTACTAACGGTCCTCCGCTTCTCTTTTAGCATTTCTGCGACCCCTCCGGGGACCTTACACCACCGTGTAACGCCGGTCCGTTCGATGTCGCTACGTGAGCGACGGCTCGATTCCAGCCCCAACACGCGCAGCCAGACGGGTTCACCGGCACCCGGCGTGGCCGCCCCAATCAACCAATCGTGGAGCCAAAGTCCCACTCAGATCATGACGGGAGGCAGCGGTGGGTCCTCGGCTCAGTTGCAGCAGTACTCCCATCCGCACGTAAACATCCTGCACCAGCAGCAAGCACAGCTGGCCGGGTACGTGAGCTACACATCGGCGGCCAACGTCACGCCCTCGATGCACCAGCACCTTCAGCAGCAGCAGCAGCAGCAATACCAAAGCCAGTACGGGTCACAGGACTTGAACGTGAGTGGCGTCAGTTCGGCCAGCTCGTCGCAGCTCGACTCGACCGTCTCGTCGATGAACCTGTCGTGGAACTCGCAGACGGCGGTCGGCGCGACCCACCACCACCACCAAAGCCCCTACACGCCGCACTACACGGCGGCACAAATCTACATGCGCCCTCGGGGCATCGGAATTGGCAGCTCGGGAGGAAGCAGCGGAAGCACCGCTTCGAGTGTCGGCGGTGGCGCTGGCACCGGTGGAGGGGGCTGTGGTGGCCGCAAAGTGCCACCGGAGGTACCGAAGCGAACGAGCAGTATCACGGGCCCCGGTGGCCAGCAGTTGCAGCAGCACACACCGAGCCGTACCCTGCGCCCGAATGGGCTGTGTAAGACGGCCGAAAACGGAAGCCTCAGCTCGGTGCAGTCTTCCGGGAGCGATTCATCCGCGTCGGTACCGGGCGGGGCCGGCAGCCTGGGGGGTGGCGGGGCCGTTGAACTCGGTTCCGATCGGTCCAGCTCACCGCAGTGGACGAAACGCAGCAAGGGTGGGGCGGGTAGTAGCCAGAGTGGCAGCATACCGATGCTTCCGGCGCACTCACCGGATCATCTGCTCGTCGGAGGGCCCACCACGGACATTGCGGGCACCCCGAGTACTCGCTCCGGTGGCAGCACCGGTGGGAATGGTAGCAGTGCGAACGTGACGATCGCCAGCATCGAGAGCGAGTGCCTGAGCTCGCACACGAGCGCCGCCCAGTACTCGATGGAGCAGCACGATCAGATCGTCCACACGCCGACCAGCTACAAGGTGTCGGAGACGATCCGCAAGCGCCAGTACCGAGTGGGGCTGAATCTGTTCAACAAGAAGCCCGAGCGCGGCGTTACGTACCTCATCCGGAAGGGCTTCCTGGAGAACACGCCGCAGGGCGTCGCTCGCTTCCTGATCTCGCGCAAGGGCCTGTCGCGCCAGATGATTGGCGAGTATCTGGGCAACCTGCAGAACCCGTTCAATATGGCCGTGCTGGACTGCTTCGCCGGCGAGCTCGATCTGTCCGGGATGCAGGTGGACGTGGCGTTGCGCAAGTTCCAGGGCTACTTCCGGATGCCGGGTGAAGCGCAGAAGATCGAGCGGCTGATGGAGGTGTTCTCGGCGCGCTACTGCCAGTGCAACGGCGACATTGTGGCCCGGCTCCGATCGCACGATACCGTGTTTGTGCTCGCGTTTGCCATCATCATGCTGAACACGGACCTGCACACGCCCAACCTGAAGCCGGAGCGGCGCATGCGGTGCGACGATTTCGTGAAGAACCTGCGCGGTATCGACGACTGCCACGACATCGACCGGGACATGCTGAACGGTATCTACGAGCGGGTGAAGGCGAACGAGTTTAAGCCGGGGTCGGACCACGTGACGCAGGTGATGAAGGTGCAGGCTACGATCGTGGGCAAGAAGCCGAACCTGGCGCTGCCCCACCGGCGGCTCGTGTGCTACTGCCGGCTGTACGAGATCCCGGACATCAACAAGAAGGAGCGGCCGGGCGTGCACCAGCGCGAGGTGTTCCTCTTCAACGATCTGCTCGTGATCACGAAGATCTTTAGCAAGAAAAAGTCCTCCGTGACGTACACGTTCCGCAACAGCTACACGCTGTGCGGCATGGTGGTCACCCTGCTGGATGTGCCAAGTAAGTTAAAGGCGCCGGGGGTTGGGGTTGGGTCGTGTGTTCCCCTTGTCCTCCTAATCGGTCCTCGTTCCGCTTGTAGATTATCAATTTTGCATCCGTCTGTCGCAGAAGGTGGACGGTAAGGTGCTGGTGACGTTCAACGCGCGCAACGAGCACGACCGTTGCAAGTTTGCGGAAGACTTGCGTGAGTCGATCAGCGAGATGGACGAGATGGAAACGCTCCGCATCGAGGCGGAACTGGAGCGCCAGAAGTCGGCACGGGGTGCCCGGGCCAACAACAGCGAGAACCGGGACAGTGGCGTGGCCGACGTCGAGGTGTGTGCCGGCGTGCCGTTCCAGGGTGCGAACGTTGGCGGCGGCGGCGGAGGTGCCGTCGGTGGACCGGGAGTCGGTGCCGGTGGAGTCGGCGTCGGTGTCGTCGGTGGCGTGTCCCCGAACGAGTGTGGCCTCGTCGCGCACGGTGGCGGCGAGGCGCAGCTGAAGCGCAGCGCGCTCAGCAACTCGCTGCTCGATATGCACGAACAATGTAAGTCCTTCTAAAATGAATTTCTCCGCCAGCACACACTGCGCCGTTAGTACGAGGACGTGTCCTCACGCAATGCTTCTTCTGAATGGATTGTGTCGCAATTCACCATCCACCATCCTGTCCCGTGCGCCACCTCCAGAACCTCACCTCCTTACCCGTTCCACCACCGATCTCTGCACAGTTTTGTTTCCGTTTGGAACCGCTTCAAGTCTTGTGCTTGTTGGCCTGGCCCCCCGGGACTGCATTTTGTGTTTTGCTTCGCTCGTTAAGGCCATTTAAGTTGCGCGTTTGTTTCGATGTTCGAGTTATCGCGCCGGGAAGAGGGCCGAACACTGCCGCCGGCACTTGCTTTCGTTTCGTGTTATCTTCCGTTCGTTCTGATCCATGTGTTCGATCCGGTCAGCCTAATCCGGAGGCGCGGTCTGTGTACGTGTTGCTTTTTGTAGCTCGAAAGATTCGAAAGAAGACGATCTTCGACCCCAAACTCTCAATAGCGCGTGTTCCGTTTCTTTCCCGCTTTCAGTTAGCACCGTCGTCCTGTGCTCACCAGGCGATTATTAGTCCTACATTAGGCGGGGTTGTAAAAAACGCAAAGTGCCAAAATTATTAGTCGAATAGTGTGGGGGGGGGCAAGCATTCCACCCCCGAGAAGTGCATTGTGATATTAAACATTAAGGATTACTTAAGAGAGGAGAGAGGGCCACAAAGGGGGAACAGGGTTTCAATCGGGGTTCACCACATAACAACCAGAAAACTGTGCATCCTTTTTCTGTTGCTGCCACCACCACCACCAACCACGATCACCACCACCACCTAATCCACCGCTCCTCCTTCTGCAATTGCCTCTAACATCTTCACGATCGCGATCCGCATTCACACACGATCATCTCTCACACGCGAGACATCAGCAAAGCATCATTTCACCACAGCGTTGTTTTTTCTTTTTCTTTCGTTTCTGTTCACTCGCGATCTCTCGCGATCGCTCTCGATCTCGATCTCGAAAAACTTGCGCCGTGTCCTTCCCGTGTAGTTGGCAATGAAAAACCGCAACGACGCGGTAGTGTCGGCTCATTAGATAGTGGAATGTCGATATCATTTCAATCAACATCCGCAAGCACTGGCTCACGTAGCGATATCAAAGTACGAATGCTGCCTCATAGCAACACCTCCGGTCAGATAATAATGCATGCCGGTCAGCATCCCGCTGCCCTCATGGGTGCCATCTATCATCAGCAAGTCCATCACCACCAACAGCAGCAGCAGCAGCAGCAGGCGGCTGGACACCACCACCATCATACGGCGGTGGCGGCCGCAGCAGCATCGGCCACCGGCGGGGGGGTGATCGTCTCGGTGGGTCAACCGCCAGCATCCTCGCATCTGCTTACCAGCCATCCGCATCCCCACCACCACCATCCTGGTGGTGGTCCTACCACAGCCTCGATGATGGCCAGCAACAGCATCATGGCACCGGGCGGGGCCACGACAACCACCCTCATCTCGGCCAACAGCAGCACCAGCAACAGTATTGGAGCTATCCGTCGCGAGCGGAAACCCTCCCGCACCGAAGATGCCGCCACGACGCTGGCAGCACTAACGGCAACAGCACCCAGCAACAGTGCGGGAGCCTCTAGCGGAGGAGCTAACAACGCGAACCTAGCGGCGGCGGTAGCACCAGCACCACCGACCGGCGCAGCCGCCGGGGCTGGCGGTGGCAACTTTGGACGTTCGACGGAAGTCTAAGCACCAGCCACACTAGTTAGCAGCGCCGCAGCACACCGTTACTTTCATTCGTTCCCGTGTTTTGTACGTTTATTGTAAATATTAGTAGTTAGAGGTCGGCCGCCGACCGGCCAGTTTCCCTGGGTGGAAAGCCGCCGTCGCCGCAGCGGAAAAGAAGGGCGTGGGGTCAGCACACTTGTCCGGTGCCATTTTGTTGTGAGTGCGGATGCGGATCGCCCCAAGAGAGGCGCCCTTACTTTGATCGCGGCCGTCCCAAGTGTTCCTCTACAGTGGATTTTCAGTTGCATTGCGTTTCCGATCACAGGATCTCCGTTGACCGTCTAAAGAGAGAGACCCCGCTCGTAGCTAGGTATTTACGCGTTATCCCCCCCAACAACCAACAACAGCCAGCCAGCCCCCCATTTAAATCGATCTATTGCTCTGTGTTCCATTACACACTCCAGCACACCTCTTGGCCCCCTTTTGCCGTCTCTTGTAGAATGATAGGGAAGAAAAAGGAAGAAAAAACACACCCCACACACACTCAATCATCTTCAACAACAATCATTCGTGACGCCACCGCCGCCCAACTAGTTTTTGTAAATAACCGTCGCCGCTGCCGCCGTGTGTCCTTAGCGCGGGCATCGCAAAGCAGGACTTCTTTCATCCTTTCACTACTACTACTACTAATACTGCTGGTGTCACTACTACACTCGCTATCTCACCATCCAAGGCACACTAACAGCTTCATCAGCTTCTCGCCGGGTTGCTGTGTGTTCTGTTCTGTCGTAGCTTTTTCACAGGGCGCCCCGCTGCCCTGTGAAATTTTTCTCATCATTCCATTCCCTCCGCGAGATAGAGCCGTAACTTTCGCGCCGCGCATTAAACGGAATTTAAATGTGGATGCCGCCGGAAAAATGAAACAAAAAGCACAGGTGGAAGGAAAACTGATTGATTGTGTATTTTTTGTGTATTATATATATATATTTAAAACGCTGCTGTGTGCGCCCCCTGGCGGCGGGGGGGAAAGGTCGTTATTGTCTAGTTTTCTATGTTATAGTGTGTCCTTCCACCACTCGGTAGTGAGGGGGGGACGGAACTCTAATGGATTTGAATTTTGACTGGCGACGAAGTGAAATGACCAAAAACATATTGTCTACACCACAGTCCCCGAAAAAAAGAAGCTGCCGCGAAGAGCAGTTCAAACATCACATCACCAGAGAGAGAGAGAGATAGGGAGAGGAACTGAATCCCCCCGTTTGATCTTCCTCCTTTCTTGATCGACGTTAATCGATGTGCACACCGAGATCGCGAGGATCGATCGATGAATTACAAGTACTCTAGTCCTGTTCAAATATATAAACGTAATGGAAACCCAACTATAAACGATGGGGCGGGGGGATAGAAACACTGATAGTAGAATCGAGATAGGGGCCACACCACCACAAACACACGCATCATTACAAAACATCACCACCACCAAGCAACAAAGATATAATGAATAGAAAAATGGGGAAAACCCCGTCGCAAAACCAATGTTACAATGTTCTATCGTCGTCGTCGTCGTCGTCGTCCTCTGGAGTGTGTGTGAATGTATTTAACACAAAGTCTCTAGTGATACAATGAATTAAACAAAAATACAAAAAATCGAATGTAAACCCTACCCCTTAAAAATGTATGGCGGAAAGAGGAGAATGCGATAAAAATAAAAACGCGAGAGATCACGGAAAAAAAGATTGAACCTTCTAGGTTACGTTGAGTGGTGCTGCGTACACCCCGGAAAGGGAGAAGTAATGGATTAAAAGCAAATGAAATAAAACTTAATGAAAACAAAAGAAAACCAACCAGTCTACGGATTTTTTTTTTCAAAGTTCTTGTTTTTGCATTTGCCGTTGCCATAAATTAAACCGTCCGTTATGGTAAGTATGCAGCTCTCAGCCATCTCTTGACGCAGCCTATCGTAGCAGAAAAAGTACGCAGCCCGTCTACCGGTCGGCTGCGTGCGAAATATTTCACGCCGGCGAGCCAGAAAGAGTTCGCGGCGACCACGTTCTGTCTCTCTCCTTTCGGCGGCAGAAACCCGTTTTCCGTTTCCGGTCCCCGGCTGGGCGCGCGCGTCATCCGATTCCGGTTCGATCGATTCGGTTTCGAGCGTTCCGAAAGCGTCGTTTTCGCCAAAAACCGAGAAAAGTAATAGGGTAGCAGGAGCACGAGAGGTAGCGCACCGGTACCGCTAGTTGTACGTGTCGCACCTTCGCGGTGCTCTTCACGCACACCCGTGGCGAGATGGTCGCAGCGAAAACGAGACGGCAGTAGGTGCTGCGATTACAGTGAAACCTCCACGATCTTTTATCGGTACAGAAAATGGTTTTTGTTTTCTAGCCAATTTTCCCATTCTGCTCCGCTTTTCGGATGCTTTCGGAAAAAGGCAATATTTGTAATCAAACACACGCTAATCTAAGATCGTTTACTACTCTAAGTTTTCGTATCGACGGGGATTTTGAAACCCGAGGTTTCACTGTACTTAGAAAGAGACCGGACGATGCAGCGCGACGATGGTGCGAGTGTGTCAAACAGTGCGATGATCGTAGAAAGGGGTGATCAAACGGGAAAATAAGGAAAACACTAACGTAAGGAAAAATGGAAAAAGGCGGTTTTCTTTTTTTGGTGTTTTATATGTATAATTATATATATATATATGAACATCTTTTATCATCGAGACAGTTTCTTTTTCTTCCTCCTTTGCTGTGTCGCTCGCTCGACACGATTTCGACATGATGCTGCGACTGTGACTTTTGAATTTTGTTTCTCCCGTTTTTTTTTTCTCCATTCCCTGCTCTTCTCTTTTTGATCCACACAATTTATACACATTTTGTTACTTTTCGACGCCTGCCCTTTTACAGACAAACCACCGATCGTGTTGCTATGGCATTGCTACAACATTGCGCCTACTACGCGGCCTACTACACACAGAGACACCATCTGAGGATAACACGCGGCGCGTCTCTCACTAGACTAGTCCTTCTGCCAGCCACCCGATCCCCGACGACCCGCCCCGATACTACTCTACGTAGTAAAAATGAGCGGGGTTCTGTCCTCCGATCGGTCGGCCTTTTCCGGCGCGGCCAGGGAAAAGGTTGATATTTTGCTTAAAAATTTAGTTACTTAGAATGCGCGGGTTGCCAAAGTTTACTGTTCCGGTGTGTGTTCCCGTGTGTGTGGTTAGTCCTCTCTCTCTCTCTCTCTCTCTGCCGGGCTGTCTGTCTGAAAGGGTTCTTTTGCGCTACAATACGTGTACAAAAATATGATCCTTATTTACGCCCTTGTGTGTGCCTGGTATTGTTTGTTTGTTTGTTGGGGAGAGGACGGGGGGTCCTATTGTTTCAATCCTTACAGTGTAGTTGTTCCGTGGTGTATCGCCTATCCGATCGCTCTCTACACGCGTTATTATAAAAGCAGATGCTGCAATGTGCGATTCTGAACCAAACGAAAGCCCGCGGACGCGATGCTAGTTCACAGGACACCGGGGAGGACACGGATTACGGTACCGAGTAAGGATGTGTGTGTGTGTCTGTGTAGAAAGCTCAGAATTTTAGTGTCCACTATCCACAGGTTCGTAGAGTTCAATCCCTAAAGAGTAGTAGTAGTAAGAGGTAGAGCTGTACAACGATCTCTGTCTGCGCGGCTTATTGTTCCTCCGGCCGATCGATCGATCGGCGATCGCCAATTTCAAAAGCACTGAAGCCAAAAAGCATCCCTCAGTCTTGCGTGTTTCTTCCTAATTTTCCCAATTTCCTCGCGCGGCCGAAAGAAAAGTGGCGAGCGACAGGATTGCAGGCGAGAGAACTGGGGAACTGGGACGTTCCCCGGGCGGGTGACATTCTCTCTGAACTGATATGTGTTCCTGGGGGGCGGGGCGGCGGAAGTGTGGCCACTATCACTGCGCGCCCGCGATTTAGTCGAAAGGTGTCGAAAGCAAAACTTGTGTGCCTCATAAAACTGATTACCAAGTTCGACCAGAGCCCGCACTCAATTCCAATTTTGCCTATTTGTCTCTCCACCTCTCTGTGTCGCCGGGTTTTTTTCGATATAAAACTGTACAATCTCTTGCGTTGCTTGCGCGGCCAGCCACTACTTCTTGGCGTGTATAGGTTAATTATGGGGGGGCAGCGTTCCGCTTACCTGTCGCGCTCTGCTGTGCCGGTTAGGGTCTAAAACTGTACACGTATTTATTATTTCACGATCGTTCGCTCTTTATTCTGTCTCCGGCGTGTTGGGTGGTTTTTCGGGAGGGGGGCCTAAAAGTGAAGGGAAGAGAGTTTGTAAGAAAGATTTCCGTGTCCCTCCGCTCTCCGCCGTCGTCGTGTTCGAGGCCGCACGGTCCTCCGCCCTTTACCCGCGTTCGGTTATAATTTGCCGTAAAAAAGCTATATTGAACTATAAAACTCGCTCGTCCTGTTCGTCCGTTTTCTTCTATTGGTATTCTATGCTGCTGCTGCTCTATCTATGGATGGTGGTTGTTGTGGTTGTGTTGTGTGGTTAATACGTTGCGTGGCGCGGCGCTTCGTGCCCTCTATCAATCCCGGATGCTGCGCTCATTATCTTTAGTACACTCGATTATTTAAAAGAAAAAAAGATAAAAACAAATAGTACGAAAACGTATTGCCGTGGGTCGCGACGCGACGCGGACGGGATCACCATCCTACCGTGTTGGGTGATCTCCCCGGGGGATACACGACGATCAGATCGATCGTGTGATCTTATTGTTGTAGCAAGTATTGTACACGCACGCAATATGTGTATCATTATCATGACGATGATTATTAATATTATTAGCATTACTTTCTTCTTTAGTGGCGGCCGTTCCTCCGCACTCCGCATCCGGGGGGCGCCTTCAGAGGGAAGGTGTTTTAAAATAATATTTTAAAATAACATTACCTAGCGGGCGCGCGTCGTGTATCATCGGTGTAGTAGTAATAGTAGTAGTAGTAGTAGTAGTATATCAAATAATATTATTATCATTATTAATAATAAAAAAAGAATAACAATGTAAATTAACAATGATTGCTCTCTGGTGTACGTGTTTTCGTGTGTTAATGTTCCATATTTCCGCGTACGCACTAAACGATCCCGTACACGATCGTCACCGCGTACACCGCCGTTACTCCGAGCCCGTCTGCTCCCGGGCTCTACCCTACTTTTATGCTGCTATTTTCCGCGTTTTTGCTAAATGTTTTCCCTACACAACATCCCTCTCGTTCCTTCCGCCCGATCGGCGGCTGTGGCTGTTATATTCCGGTTCCGGTTGTGTATGTGGGCCGATTCCCGCGTTTTTGCGTCTGAGAAACGTGGCGTGCGCAAATCATACGATATTGATAAACATTTGTTGCCAATGTTACGTGTTGTTGCCGTCGGACGAGTTGGACTGTAACTGTTGCTGTTGCTGCTGCTGCTGCTGCTGCAGGTCCTGCTGGTTGTGATGGGACAGCGACGTCGGCAGCGGGGACTGTGAGCTAGAGTTGCACAGGACCGTATAGACAGAGTCCACTTTGCTTAGCTTCTCGAACAGTGGAATCAGATCGAGCAGCTCCGAATCGTTGACATCGTCGAACCACGACTTCACTGGCACCTAAAATGGGGAACAATCAGAAAGGGCGGGCGCCCAAGATAGTTAGCAAAGGGACAGTCGTCCTCCGGCCGAGACCCATAAATTGTGTGACTCATCGCGGACCGATTATGGCGCCGCAAGTTATTCATCAACAAAAAGGAGGGGGTCTCCCCTATTTTCGGCGTGGCTTTGGAAATGAATTTTACGATGAGTAATTTTCCCTACCAAACACCCCAAAAAAGGGGGCCACCGTAAATGTTTGGCGAACCCTCGCTCGCTCGGTGCGTTATTGGAAGCAATTATGACGACGACGACGATGGGAAGCTCTAAATGTCGTCGTCGCATTGTGTCCCTCCCGCCCGGACCGGATACTTACTGCGTTGTCCGGGTGAAATATATAACTAGCAGGTGAATTGTCAACAATAACAATCTTCTGTAAATCTCTCCCTAGCTTATTGAGATCTTTCACATAGTTGCCCATGTGGAAGACGCACGATTCCCTAAATAATCGCGCCCGGAACACGTTCCACCTGCAATCGGGAGAGGGAAGCCATTAGAAAACACGCTTGGGGTGAAAACATACAGACCGGGTTACTTACTGATCGAGCAGATCGGCCACCGGATCGGCGTACTTGGCCAGCGAGGCCGTAAACAGGACACACTCGTACAGTTCGCCCATCTTCTTCAGGAACTCGTCGACGTGTGGTCGCTTCAGCACGTACACCTGATGTACGGTTCCGTCGATCTCGACTGGCACTATGAAATCCGCGTTTGGAATTGGCTGCGGAACGATAATGGGGCGGGCGGCGGTTAGGTATAGTCGTTAACATCGCCTTGTGGGGTTTCTCCCCCTGGCGTGGCCAGTGAGACTGCCCAGCGCCAGACTGGTTACAGCAGTGTGACAGTCAGCGGTGCGACCGGAATCGTTACTCAATTCGAAACTTACATCCATCGTTTCGGTTTCATAACTCGGGGGCGCGCATAAAAACAGATCGCTCGGTCTCGGTTAGGTGACAGGATTAAAGGCGACACGAGTCACCCCGGTGGTGGTGCGAATTAGAGAGTAACGCGTCCGTGTTACGTCGCCCAAACAGGGAGCTGTAACCAGTCTTGCCAGCCACGAGAACTCACCTTAAAACTGCTATGAACTAGGGTTTCATCTAAGTCTATCACCATGCACTTCTTGTACACATCGGATGGTCGGACTTGCGGCAGCAGATACCGGGGCTGGCCCTGGATCGGAGGTGGCGTGATGGATCCATCGATCGGCGTCCCGCTCTGATTGCTTTTCGTTCGCCCATTCCGCCAGCAGCAGAATATCGTCTCGAAGAAACCCCGTTTCGGCGGTTTTAGCCTATCTACATTGTTGACTGCAACGAGAGAGAGCGAGAGAGAGATAGCGAGTGAGAACCGGCGGATGATCAGCGGAAACGGTGGATTAGTATTCCGGTGATTTGACGTTTGACGGTTTGCCGGTCGTCCCCGGCACCACTCCGAAATCCGGGCAGAACCGCACCGACCGGTAACCGACGGATGGTGCCCGGGACGAAAAACCTATTTCCTCCCGCTAACCATAATTGAATCTCGGGAACGTTGCCTAGAGTATCACGCGTAACTGGCGGTGGGTCAGTACACAGTATATTATTTTAAGAGACGGCATATTATGTTTCAAAAATAAGGACCTTCCTCTTTTAAAGGTGGCCAATTTCATGTAAATCGGATGACGGATTAAAAAGTGGTGCGCGCTGTCAGTAGGGTTAGCATCCGTGTTACGGCCACTTGAATCGCTGGAATGTCATCATAAAATGACCCTTTCATGGCCAATTTGAGCTAAGGGAACAGGGAATAGCCAGATGGTGACGGACAAGGCGAACTCGGAGGCTTGTTGTCCTTTTTGGTCGTTTGTTAATGCATGCGGAACAAAACGGGCACAAACTTTTCTTTTCTTCAAATCGTTACGTTGCATTTTCCAAATAGTGTCTTCACTTGTACTACATTATTCAACCAACATTCTTACAGTTAAATTTTTGTTCCAGGTTTAACACACGTCACAAATCTACTGACGCATAAATGGACATAACTTTTCAATTTGTTTTCCGATAAAGTCTCGTTATTCAAATTATGTACCGTGTATACTCCCAATAGAACTCAATGTCACCAAAACCGAAGGCATTTGTTAAGTTACTGTTGACGAGTACGATCCTAGCGGAAACCGGAGGCCACGATTCTTATTCCGCTCTGATGACTTTGTAGATACACTTCAAGCAGCTCGCAACACTCTCCCCTCAATACACTGCTATGGTTGCTATGATGGATTGCAGTGCACTTGTTGGGACGCTTGCTCAGAGTGAAAAGTCAAATCAAGAGAAACTTCTAAGGTGCTTATGGCCGGAGAGGAAGCTTTTAGATTTTTAACAGATTAAAATCTTTTTCTATCTCTTTTAATTGTGGAAAAAATACAGTTTGATTCAACAATGCTGTGCAAAGTAATCGGTTTCAAAATCGCCCAGAAATTCGACATTTGCAGATTGATAGCTGAGCAACTATCATGGAGGTTGCATAACTTGGGGCGCAAAATACCTTACGATATCGAAAATGATCGAAAATGATGAAATGAGAAAAATCTAGTTATGTCCTCCTGTCCTATACTCATTTTCCCGATAGTGCATTTATCTCCACCGCGAGAAAACGACAATGAAACGGATACTACGCGGGGCGACGGATGGTTGGCCAATGTGTGGGGTGTCAGTTTTCAATTCGCTAATCCGTCTCTTTCGCAACAGCAGCAACGCAGCCTTCATTCAATGCCTTCGTAATAGATTAATCGACCGATAGAGAGAGTCTGTTTCAGCTGATGAATGTTACGCGCGACGGAAGGAAGGCTCCCAAAGAAGAGCCCGTGTAATGAGCAGCACCATCAGCTGATTGGGGCCTGTGCTGTGGAAGCGATTTTAAAATAAGCGAATTACCAGCGCCACCGATAAGACGATGATTGAATCCCCTTTTTCTCTGGCCGCTCCGTGTGCACGTGTGGCTGCACGACAAATGGTTCGCCATTTTTCCTGCTGTCTGACAGTGGCGCATATCCTTTTCTTATCATCTTTCCTACAGTTTTTCCAGCGGAGACACGGAGGTGAAACAAACCTTGGAATCTCTAATGAAGGTTTCCTCCTCTGCCGCCCGGAGGCTATTATCGACACAAAAGGAGTCGCAGAAGAGCGATTTCTTGGGACGTTCGTTAGAGGTTCCGTCCGAAGAAAGTCTGAAGAAGGTGCACACACGCAGGTGCACACAGAGGGGTTCATTAAATGAATGACCTGGATTTACATGCATTATTTGCCGGAGCCACCAGCACGGAGCAGAGGAGCGCAGACGGATGCTCTCGGTTGCCCGGGCGATTGATTAGATCGAAGCCGGACCCAGCAATAACCGGAAAACTTTCATTTGCCCCCCCTCCGGTAATGGGCGTTTCATGACATAATTAATCCTCCGCAGCGCCTCGATGCCGGTGCACCTTGCCGTACCGGGTTCGGAATAGAATCTTCCGCAATCTCCTAAAACGAGGGAGACTTTCATGAAACTTCAATATGTTTTATGTGAAATGAAAAAACAAAACCAAGTTGGCTCTGCCGAATCACTCGCCATCGGTGGATTCTTTTCCCGGACGAGAGAAACTGCAAATAGAAAATGGCGAATTAATTTAGCGTTCCATGGATTCTCGCGAAATTGGCTGGTGCTATCCGGCCTTCCCTCGGAGCGGCCAATTGCGTCGAATGAATAATTTACAACGCGAATCCTGGTCGGGTATTGCATAAGCCTGCTCCGTTCTCTTTTCGGTGGAAAGCCGAAATACCCTCTAATTAAATATTTGGCATAAATTCGGCGCTGTGGGGCAGAAGCCGAACTCGGCACACCGATCAGTGACCTTTCCGGTTCTCGGGCACGAGAGGAGGGCTCGTCTTCGTCGGGTTCACCACCCGGCGGCGGCGGCGACGACCCCACAGCTGTTGGCACTTTGCCCCAATTTGGCCCACTTGTCAATCCACTCACTCAGAACATCTTCTTGGAACACTGCCACAGATACCGAGAGAGAGAGAGAGAGCCAACCCGCTTCCGGTTCGCGCAAATCGCAAGAAAAATCCGATTCAAAAACAAACAACTTTCTTCGCTTTCGGGACGCTCCAGGCCCGTCAAGGATACTGGCTGCTGTGGGCTGGAGAACGAGCTGTGTGCTCGTGCAGAATCAGCGGCAACAATAGACTTCTTCACACAGCTTACTGTGATGCTCCGGTGTACGGAGAGCAGCAAAACATGTTTACACAAAATACGTTCCAAGAGTCCTTTTCCATCATCCATCCGAACGAAGCATCTCATCATCGCCTACTTCGCAGCGGGGGGTGGTGGGTATTATTGTTGGGATTTTCTTTGGCAAGCTTCACGCTCCTTTTGACAGCGCGTTTTAAAGCATACTTTGTTCGCTACGACCCGGGGTCAAAGACCAGCACCACAGTGGTTTGGGGCATCCCAGAATAATATGTTGCCAACTTTTGCTGCACATATTTTTGTAGCCAAGATGAGGTTGTTGGCAAGCGTCTCGACCCTCGCGCTGGTGTGTGGAACCGACTCGAATCATGTATTCACACCCCATAAACGCGAAACGGTTGTTTGAGGATGATTGAAGGCCACATCACGCCTCACCACCACGGTGCTGGGGCTCTGTGTATCGATTGCGGCGGATGCCCGCTTTTGACGGACCGCTGACTAGAGTTGACCGGACATCGCGAACGCAGCGCAGCGCAGCAGCTGTACTAGTAGTAGGTCAACCCTGCTGCGGCGAGCTCGACGGAAACGGATGTGGCAAACCGTCCTTTCCGTGGGGCCGGACTGGTGGTGCAGTGGCCGCTCAAGGTTCACAGACTTCCGGCGGTGGTCGCTCTAACAACCGCCGGCCAACTTTTGTCATCATCATCACTGGTACGGGAAGTGCCCAGGGCACGGGCTCCACAGACGTGGACGACCCCGACACGCAGCATGAAAGCGTTTCGGACTTCAGTTCACAGGGCTCATGTCGCTGGTAGAAACTAAATAAAACAAAGAGAGGATGTATGTCGGAATTTCTCATTAGTGGCGCGCCGAATGCTCGACGAGACGACCTTCGTCGCCACCACCCGAGAAAGTTGGTTGTCCATTAATTTTCAACATAAAATTCAGCAAACTGGCGGGTGGCCACCCGGACCAGCGATCCAGGAGGTCGCTCGGCGCGATCGAACAACGTCTAATGTGTGTGACCCATTAATTATTCGTCGCATGCACTAGTGGCACTTCCTGCTGTAGCCGAAGGACTCGCCATTGCTGTAGTGTTATTTTTAGCCCGGAGCAACCAGAGCGAATCGCCCGGCGGGTCACAGCCCAAATCCAATCCTTCACACGTCACGGCACGGCACAAGGATTGATGACTGGGGTTTCGTCATAGGGCGCGCGTTGTGTGGTCACTCCCCAAACTGTCGTCACGGTTCTGACCACATCCTCTTCCGCCCCGAACATGACGCGTAGTGACGTGTCCCGTTGGGGTGTCCTCTCTATGACGTGTCGCTGGTTCGGTTCATCAATCTCTTTTGACGCAGCGAGCGAGAATTTTTCCACATTAACGAGCAGATTGACGCCAGGATATCCGGGTCCGAGGCCCTGGTGGCAAATGAGGCCCTTGTCCTTGACATTTGGCCCCCGGTTTGGCGTAGTAGTGTTAGGCGCAAATGACGCTGTTGCATGACGCTGACCAATGTTCGAAAATCAATCATTTTGGGTGCCGTATTACTCTCTCTCTCTCTCTCTCTCTCCCGGGGACCCCACCAATGACAAATTGCCACTTCGAAGCCGGAGTCCACAATAGCTTCTCTGGGCGGACCCTTTCAGCGCACTCTAATCTGATGATAACGAGCCAAACCATTTAGGGCCCATCATCACCTGTGCGAGAGAAATCGAGACCGAGAGAAAATTGTTTTCCACCTGAAGTGGAAAGCTCTCGGACACACGGGAACAGAACCAACCAACAACAACAGAGAAAAAAAACTTCCCCAACGTCCGCCCAATTAATTATCATCGAATTAGTCCGCCAGCTTTGGCTGCGGGCCCGGAAAAACTGTTGCTGTTCAGACTTCGGACTTCGGGGCTGGCTGGCGGCCCTCCTTTTCGGTGCGTCGTGGTTGTCGGGGTCGAGAATCAATTATTCACACCGGAAGGCAAACTTTTGCCGGAGAGCCTAACCGAGGAAAAATCGCTCCCCGCTTTGAGATAGTAGTTGATGGAAAAGAAAAGCCAGAGGCTTTGCCGCGACGGCACGCCTGTGCGCTGCTTGTCCATCTAACTAATGCCCGCCGATACCGGAAAGGCCGGAACATGGGTCCCGCCCGCATTTTTACATCGCCCCACACGGCCAAGGGCTACCTTCTTCCCGCTGCGTAAAAGGATCATTGTGACGCCAAAGGCCAATACACACGGATTCCACCGTTGCAAGCTGCATGGCGTATGCCGCTCAGGGAATTTATGAAAATTTTATTCATTTGCCTTGTGGTTAGAGTGGAGCAGAAACATTGTGGCCGGCGGATCAGGAGGAGTTCTACTCAAACCCAACGGGCGAGGAAGGACGTTCAGAATTTTCCAACCGTGATTCATTCGCGGGCCGGGCGCCTTTTGTCGCTCAGCACGAGGCCAAGAAGGAGGCCGAAGCTTGCTAAGGCTGCGCGAGATGATGACTTCTTTATGAACCCCGCTGGCTGTGGCCCAGGGACAAAGAAAACACACGAAGGTACGGGGGGATTTTATGGGCAACAAAGCTTTTAGCAACCGCGGGCGTGCTTTCGGCAGAACTCCCTTCCGTCGGAGTAACTTTCTTCCGAACAAAAAGACGAAACGCACGATAAACATAATGCTGAATCAACGAGAAGCGGCGACAGGGCCAAATCCAAACACTGCTCCACTCAGTGTGTTCCTTTTTAAATCCTCTCCATTTCGGGGAGTGTATGTTTCAAAAATTAGCATCTTCTTCACTCGTGTGGGGCGATGGACGATTTCACTCGAAAGAGGGAACAAACAGAAGAAGTTTGTGTTCGGAAGCAGTATTGTACTTACTTCAAATTAGTTCTCCGTCTGTGTGCGCTGGCAAAGAATGATACTGAGGATCTCCTCGGAAACGATTCGTCCAACGTGGGAAAGGAGCAGTTATTATCTCGAACTCTCGCACATAAAAGCGGTCTCTTCGGCGGTACAGACTCAAGGGTGTCTAGAAGCTCGAAGAGCCCCATAAAACGGACAGAAACGGGTCAGTTGTTGTCCACTGGATGGCGTTATTCCTTTTATTTCTTTTCAATCGTTCAAATGTTCGGTAAACGTTCAACTTGTGTAAAAAGACGAACGAATTAAATGCATTTCAGATGAAATACGTCGAGAAGTTATGAACTTCATGAAATGTCCTTCATGTCAGAATGAAGCAGTAAGTTATCTCCACATCTTTTGAAGTTTAAGTTTGGAGCTATGATTGTTCTTTTAAGAAACATCAATCCGCCGAAATTTTGTAATGGTACTCGAAAACCTTTAATGAACATTTTCATTGAAGGCACCATTTGAAATGAAAAATATAAAGGAAAAGATGTGCTACTACCTCGGATTCAATTCTAATTACATGACCAAAGTTTCATCAAATTAATTGAATTTAAAATTCCCAGAATAGTAATGGATGAAAGGAGGACTGCTGCAAGGACCACAAACCAACGAAAAATTGGAAGAAAAATCCCTTTCAGAAGCAACGCTCGCGCCGACTACAGTTAGTTTTTCCACAAAAACCGTCCAATTGAAAAATGGCGGAAAATGGCCTACTACGTGCCTAGTCTAGTGTGCTGGCAGTCGCGGTTTAACAGCCCGTATCATAGATCGAAGACGGCCACGTTCGATCGAGCAGAAGCCACCGAACGAGGTGTTAATTTAGCACTTCCCCATCGGCTCCTCTCATCCTTAGAAGGCCTTCCCGCAGCCTGCTTCGCTGAGCTGGAAGGAAAATTTGGCCAAAGGATGACTGGAAGACGACGCCATACGACGCCGGAGTTGGCTACGTGACGAACGACGAACGAAGTGTTTTCCGTATCAAGCACACACAACGGAACTATTGCTTCAATCCGTTGCTTCTCGCCGAGGCTAATTGATTGTTGACGGCTGTCGAAATGTTAATTTAGCAAAAGTCTTTCTCTAACAACCACGGTTTCGCTTTTTCCCACGCGAATCTTTATCTGATAATAAATTGCTGTGCAAACCAAATCAAGACGCCGGCATCGTCCATTACATTCCCTTGAAGTTCGATCGATCTGATGAAGACATTTATCTTTCGCTTGTCTCTATCTCTGGGCCGTTTCCGGTAAAAGTTATCAGTAAAAGAATTGGGTAAAAGTTAAACATTAACCGGTCCCATTCCCGCACCGGCCGGCAAAGCATTAGGCTCGTTGTCTTCCGCAGAATTACGAGGCCGACGAGAAAGTTTAATAAAACGGTGATCAATATCGAATCACTTTCATTACACCACCGGCAGGCAGGCACCGGGGCTCGCCGGCAAAGTTCTCGCTGGATAATGGGGGCCTTGCGGACATCTTCTTTCGGGGTCGCCTTGTCCTCCGGGGAGGACATCGGATATGCCTCCGCGCGCTCTTGGAGTGCCGCCGAAGCCACCTTGCGCTCGGCGGAGCGAAACGATGCTTGAAGGATGTTGATGTTTATCCAACCATGAAGAGCACTGTAAAGCGAGAGTATCGATTGTCTCTCTGTCCCCGGCGCCCTCCTTGCCGGTGCCCCGGCGATGAGAGGCAGCGCAAATTTTATGGACACCCGGGTCCAGGGTCCCATCAACATCATCATCATCATCAGCAACACGGGGAAGAAAGGTTTCACTTTACATCATGCTGTCGCTCCCGTGCCCGTTCCAATAACGTCAATTTGTCAATCTATTTATAATCCCAATGTGTCCTTTTTGGAGCCCCTCCCCAGGACTCCGGATAAGGCCGATAAGGAAATGGGCAAAAATCGGCCACTGAGAGGACGCCGCAGTGCACAGTGCGTGCGGTGCTGTTAATGAAATTTATTATCCTCTCACCTGCGCCAGGAATCGATAGCCCAGGAGGAGCATCGAGCAGGTAAAAAGGGTATCACTAACGGTAGATTAAGCACCGTCCGACGCGGCGGCCAAAGGATAATAGACCACCTTCTCTCACGGTTGATCGGTCGGTCGACCGACCTGAGAGACCGGTACTAAAAATAATCTTCCCAAGCAATCACCGACAGGACTGGCCGGAACCAGGGGGTGGATGGTGGGGGGGCAACGCCCAACGATCCATCTCACGAGAGCCATTCGTCCAAAAAACCAGAGACCCAAGCGATCGGCACACGCTCTGCCCACAACAACGGACGGCTCGGCAGTTTCGAGTCTCGAGACTCGATCCCAGAACACCCCGAAGGCAGAAGTATAAAAATATCTCTCGCCAACCTGGCATCAGGCGGACCCCGCCGGACAGACCCCGCCGTACATCTGCCCTCCCTCTCGGTTCGGTTCAAATTTATTATGTTACACCCGATGTTTGTTGAAACGGAGCATAAAATGTGGCTGCCAACGGACTGGCCGGTCTGGTCTCTCTGCAACCTGGATCCCCGGGCACAGCTTCCATCACCAGCAAACGTTAGTTTTCTCATTAATGGAATTAATTTTCTCTCGTTGTTTTTTATTGATTGGAAAGCTTGGACGCTGGGTGTGGTGCGTTATGCCACTGCGACCCGACCGGGCCCGGTTTAATCGGCATGTGACACCAGCCAATGTGTGCGATCGGGAGGCGATACGGTACGGTTTAATTTTAGACGGGACGCGCGTGACATGTGGTACTCGGAAGGAGATTTTGCCCGCCTCCAGCCCGACGCGCCATAAAACGCGGGCCATCAATTAAATTCATACTCGACGGACGGATCCGACATACACCGAGGGACACGGCGGTGCGGTTAGCGAAATCTCGAGGACCCCCGGTTCGAGCACGTAGCCGAGAGGCGTGAAATATCAACAGCCAAAACCGATGCTCCGGCGCCGCACGGTGGATGCCCGCTTCGATTACACTTTTGCGTAACTGAATTTTAATAAAGCCCAACCACCAATTTTGCCACCGTCCTCCTCCTGTGTGGACAGGGAAAAATTGATTAAAAATAGCACCGAACACGGATAACCCCCTCCGCTGGCCCAGTTTAGGCCTGCGACGGGCTCTCCGGGGACGATTAGGACACCATTCGGGTGGAAGGCGCGAAAAATAGATGCCGTTGCCGCGGGGCGTAACCGATTTAATTATCTCCTCTTGCCTTCACCACTTTATGGAAGCAAATAAAATAAATGAATTAACGCGTCATAAAGCGGGTTTTAGATCCGCCAAACAGCTGCATCCATCGGTGCATTAACTGTGTCCCTGTGCGGGCCGAACTAAGATCTGAACTTGAACGCCCAGTAGTTCAAGGAACTTCTTCGTGGCAGGTTCATCAGCGCCGGATTCTTTCGCCGAGGCCGATGGACTGCGGGACCGCGCACTGGAGGCGTCCCTGTTGGCGTCTCTCTCCTCTCCGTCTTCAATTTCGGGCGGCTCAAGAAACGAATACTCGAAATTCTGCGTCTGCTCTCGACGGCGGCGGCGTGTGTCTTCTCGCTTCGGAATGAGTTTCTAAAATTAGAATGCGTTTTGTTTCCTTTGTTTCCCCCCCTCGGGCGTGGGGAGTTGTCTGTCGGAGCTCCCGTGTCTCGGGTGTTGCCAGATTTATCTCCGCGGGATGAGGAGTTCTGTGTCGGGTGATCCGGTTCTAGTGCTGGCGTAAAGCCGTTAGCGCATCACATCCTCGCGTCTGCTGGTGGCGTATTGCCGCAAATCACATGATCTTGACGCGCACGATTCGGACATTTCGGGTAGGTCACTGAAAGCTGCGGAGACTGGGAGGAAGGCGGACGGAACCGCACGCAATAGCCATTGATGAACTCCTGGGGGGGTCCGTCAAAGGAGCTGAATAATGAGCCGGGGAGCGGCGTGAAGTAGTACACCGAATTTTGAGATCTTACAGATGTTCTTGACACCGCCTGGGCGTCCAAATTAACCCCCGGCAAAGCCCATTGTTTGCTCCTGACCGGTGTTCCCCGCGGGGATCAATCTCGTGCCATCTACACAGTGTTACTACCGACCTTAGTGGACCGAAAAAAACTCGGTCCTTTTTTGTCCAACTGTAGAACGCGCAGAACACGACTCTTGCACCAGAAGACACACGGGCGCGAATAGTATAACTTTTTAAAATAGAAACTTTGGCGGAGCCAAAATAGCCGGCCGGCCGCAGGAGACCACGGCTGCCCACCGCGTCACGTGCAGTTCGTTTGCCCGTCACTCGGTGACTACATATTTTTGTAAAAAATTATTGTGTCCTGCTGTGCTGCGGCGGACCGGTAAGATCCGCCCGACCGGCCGCCGGCGCGGCTTCCTTCGATTGGCGGTTAGTAGAGTGTGTTGTGGATAAAAATACTACCATTTAACCAGAGGATCGGAAACCACAGAGGATGAGTGAGAGCGAGTCAAGAAGTGTGACATAATCTAGCAGGCAAGGGTTGTACGCCACAGACACGTACTCGTACTCTAAACGGCTGCTACAATCAAGGACACTAGCCAGCCAGCCAGCTATGATCTCATCGCCTTCCTATGTGCAGCTGTCACACACGGAGCAATGGGTGCTTCGATGTGCGCCGCGTCTAACGTCACAGAAGGTGGCCCGTGAGTGAGGTAGACATTGGACCCCAAAGTCAGCCAAATTATGATGGCGACGAAAGGAGCCGCTCTGCGCTCCTGAATAATCGAGCGCCACCATCTGCCGCCGGTTACAGTGCCTTTTGAATAATTGATTTTAGAACGTCGAATTGACGGGATTGACGAATGATGGAAGGTAAGCCAATGTTAGTGACCTACCAGCAGCAGCACCAGACCTTGATCGTGCAACCTTCGCCCACTTATCGACGCTGGAACATATTCGAAATGATGAAGAGAAAAAAAACGAAATGGCCACACTCATATCAACCACACGCATGATGAGTGCGCCGTTGTGCGTATTGTGCAAATAAGCGTTTTACAAGCCCGCAAGGATCACGCGAGTGTCCTTCTCTTCAGCGGCACGCAATTCGCAGTCGGTGACAGTTCGGTCCCAGAGTCCACCACGGCCCTTTGACTGCCAGTATTCTAATCTACATATTGCGGTAATCATACATCACGTTCAATTGCGTGCTAGTCCTTGGGGACCGTTTGGCGTCCTTTTTTGCCATTCGCATTAAACGCTAGAGCGGAGTGCGCCCCTCCGAGAAGGACATCGGGCCGATGAAACAGAGCCCTGCCATTGTTGCTAAAAGCAATATGTTGAACAAGGTGCTGAAAGAGTATGCTTTTGAACAGGGTTTCGTTGTTCTCAGAGCCCAACTCTCAGATTGCAAGAATTACAAACAATTACGTGGCGGCACAAACTGTGTCCTTGAGGGGCCTTTACAGGAACAGGAACAGGGAGTCTCTACACCGGTGGCTAAATTCAATTTCCATTATTACTGCTGTCGAGGCAGCGCGGCAGGAAAAAGGCTTCCGATCGAGAACCTCTGCCTCCGCACATTTTCCGGCATCCGGGTGTTTGCTCCGAAGGTTACTCTACCGCTAACTAACTGCTCTGCGCGGGCCGCCATTCTCATTACTGTGCGAGGTCGCCGGTCGCCGGACGCGGACCGGAGACAGGTTGTAAATTAGCTACGCCACCGCCAGTAGGACCCTAAATTTAGAACTACACTCTCTTCTCTTCCTGCTGCTGCTGCTGCTGCAGACCGAATTTGCCGCTGGCGTGTATTGTCGTTGATGGCCAATATGTCGCGTGGTTCGCGGTTTTGCATCGCACAATGGAGATATTTTTGCGCACCATGGACACCACCCACCGGTGCTCCGATTTTGGCCACTACGACCTCGGTGCTATTATCGGCCCTGTTCGGTGAAGTTGTGCATAAATAGTGCACAAATCCACAACAAGTGTTACTATGTCCGGGGCAGGGCGATTCGACGAGCTGTCCCGACCCGGGATGCTACTAATGCCCGGATACCGGTTTGGGTCAAAGTTTACCTTATTTCTGTTTTGGCTATCCTTTAAAAGATAGGGGTTGATATTTAAACACAGCAACATCAAAGAGTTCCTGCCTGGCCAACACACACGAGAGCTAATTAGAAATCGTAGGTCCCCTCATCTTGCGACTCGCCCCACATGTTTGTGTTTGTTTTTGGCCAAAGTTTCGCCCCGCCATGAGAATTAATTGCATTTTCACCCAAATTGAAATCGTTCCTCGGAGGACCTTGAAAGGCGGTCCCCGCTCACACGACAGGTTTGCCTTTCGGTGGATCCTTTCTGGTTTTGAAGAGGCAAAAAAAATGCGGGAGAAACCAGGGAAAAGCTTCCATCAACACTGAAAATGCGCCATTTCACTCCTAAATTACGGAATCACGCGCGCTTCTCGAAAATGTTGACGAGGTAGCTGCACGATTTACAACTTAACGGGCGCGTTTGCGACCTTCGATTTACATCGCATAAAACATTCACTTGATCGATGAATACTGAAAAGGTGCCACAAAAAAAACCCAATCGGTAGCCGTGGTGCTGTTGCCACTTCTAGCTGTTCAGCTCTGGCTTTCGGCGCAATTTGCGAAAGTTGGAGCGGAGAACTTACACTGCCGTGGCGCAAAAGCATCCGTCAAACAAGGGCGCACACAATAAATCGATCCCCGTGTCGTCGTGAAGGAAAATACCGGTTGGAAAAACGGTTCGGAAAAATTATTTCGTAACACGCAACAAGCGGCCATAGACGCGTTCTCGGAAGACACAAATCAATTCCTTCCCGGTCGGAAGTCTGCTGCTGAGGTCGCCCTGTTACGCGCGGGCACCAGCGCCGCCATCAACCACCAGTCAGATTGATTGGTTTTCAAGGATGAAATTATTGAGCACTCACTTTTTACGGTGGTGACAAAAAACCGGCGTGCCCTTCAGGGGGCGCGGGTCGCGGGTCGCAATGGGGATCTTCGCTCGGTGAAAGAATTTCGGTAAATTCGTTTCGTGGAAACCCGGCAAGAGGCATCGTTTTCCACCAATCACGGCAATTTGCTGAAGTTGTGAAAAAGAATGCCACTCCGGGCGGTTTCCGACAACCACAAACTGTTAGAAGCCCGTTCGCCATAATTGAGCACCAAAGCTAAAATAACATTCTAACAAATAGTCGGCTGGAGCGAAAGACTTCAGAGTGTGCCTTCAGTGAAGTGCCAATTGGCCTGGGGTACATCGGAAAGGATTAGACGACAGTGCTAACCTCCCAGACAGAAAACGCGCTATTCGAAGAATCTAGCAAGCACTTTCTTAGGGGTCAATTTCAGGGCCAGACGGACAGAAAGAAGAAGCCACTCAAAGGTCGAATAGTACACCGCGTGCAAAAAACGGAATTCGCCCAGCCAAGCATGAATTTGAAAGTACATTCCGTTTCGGTCGGAGATCCGGACGCGTCTGCCAATCTCTACTTTTTCGCTTCCAGGCACCCCGAAGCTGAAGGGGCCACGGCGGTGGAGAATGAACCGTTTCTGCTTCTTATCCGGCAACCCAGGGAATCGAACCCAGGCCAGCTGCGTGACGAGCGTTTAATGCAGTTAATAACTCGGATAACTTCTCGAACAGATACTATCGAGGATCGCTGCAGGAATTTGTAACGCTCTAGAGCTCACCAACGGTCACACGCGCCGTCCAAGGCCGAGACTCACCTAAAACGAGAGGAGAGAAAACTTCGGTTAGACAAACCTAATTGAATTTCCAACAGTTACCGATGATAATTAACGTTTCGCAAGAAAAGGTGTCAATTTGGCAATTCCGATTTCGTTTGTGCATTCCACCGCGAGACCGAGAGACCGCGAGAGCTTATCGGATTTCTTCCCAGAAGCCGTCACTACGCCAACGAGAAGCAAGGATCCGTGGGCCACAGTCGACAGTTGTTGTTGCCGTGGGCTACCGTTTTTTTCTAGCTTCTAGCCACTGGCAATCGAACCTGAATCGATCCGGGAAAATAAAACGGCACCATCGGCAGTTTGATCCCGAAATAAAAGCCCATCAAGCGGCGGAGAGAGAGAGAGAGATAGTGTGCGCACCAATCCAATATCCTATTTGGCCAAATATTCCAGAAAAATCTGCCTGAATCCTTTTTCATTGGCCTCACACTCGGTGGGGCGCCCGTGAGTTGATTTATTCATGAGCCCCAATCGCGAATTCTTCCGTCTGGTTGCTGACTCACCAGGCACTAAATCGGTGGGATTTGTCTTTAGGCGGCCAATCGCCCCACTCGAGCAACGCAAATCTGTAGATTCTAACCAGAGATAAATTGTTATCAGAAACCGGGGTTTAATTAGATTGGAGTGTCGGTCTGTCCACCAACAATGTGCAGCCGCCACGGTCAACACTTGTGTCCGCTCTCGCGCAGGAGGATTACTTTCGGTCAATAACGATGACTTCGCGAATGCAAAGCGCGAATATTTGAAGAGTGTGGCTACACGTGGAACGCCCAGACTCCCACCCCTGACGGCCCTGTGAAGGGCCCTCGGCTGTCGGCGCTCTGCCATTTGTCAATTATTGTGCCGGAATTTGAAGCGGCTCACCGTCGGTGGGCATAGGGATTCATTACTACTGCAAAGGACTCTCTCGCTGAAACCCACAAGCTGCTGGGTCAACAGGTATTTGGCGCGCATCTCTAGCCGTCTATGTCCAGGGGGCCGTGTTGTTCATCACGGCACACATCGTCCGAATGCGCTCGTCGGTGCAATAATTCTATTGAACCCACTCCTGCATGGTGCGCGACGGCGACATGGATCACAGATTGTTCTCCCGCTTCTAGGCCCGCGCCCAGCACAAAAATATGTAGGACGTCGTCGCGTGGAGCCGTACGTCGATTCCAAACAATGGCAAATAAATTGGAATTGTCATACGTGACAGCACTCTGTATGGGTCCCGACTGGCCGCGTGCGCACATTCAGCGCCACCAATCAATGGGCGACTCCACAATCAGCAGCAGCAGCAGCGGCAGCAACAAGACGATAGTTATTGAGGCGTCTCAACCACCCAACGCCCCCAGGGCGTGGTCGGCCACCTCCGTTCCGCTCCGGATATCCATCTGCCTGGCTGGGTTCAATTTGTTGTTCTCCCGCCGCCGCCTGAAATGGAAGCCAATGGGAGATGCAGCACAGAACCACCACCCGATTTGCACAGCTCACGCGCGTCATCGGGTCGAGATTGTTCCCCGTGTTCCACGACAAATGTAGACAATCGACACACTTGTGATATGTTTTGACCGGACTCGGTTTTAAAATTGACCACTGGTTTGGAGACACCGACTCACTTCATGCAAAGCTTGCTAATCGGCGTGCGCGAAAATCAAAGAAAACTTGATGTCTTTGGGGGGTAATCGTAGCGACTTCATCCGAGGACACTGTCACTTGGCTCCGTGCAAACGTAAAAAAAGAGACATCAGTGAGAGATTATTGATGTTCAGCTTCTTCACAGCTCAGATGATTCAACCCTATCAGAATGTACAAAAAACTAGGCTGTCTGGGTCGATGGACCGAGTTCGGCAGATTACTTAACACTTGTGTAAGCGAAGGAGCAGCAATCTTGTGTGGCCGGAGATTGCTTCTCGTCTCCACACGAGCGGCGTAGTAGTGGCCACAGATAATTAATTGACAGCTGCGGCGGAGGAGAGACCAAAGTGCGATTTCATTATGCCACTTAGCAGTTGGCAGCAGCATCCGATTGCGTTCTCGGAGGGGGCCGGGCCGAAAGGTTAAATATGACCGTTCTTAATTAAAACGAGTGGATAATTTATTGGCCGTTCGTGATGCGACCGACCGACCGGGTGGGGCAACAATGGGGCGTGTGACGGCTTTAAAATCGCGCGTAATGTCTAAATTAGTGTTTTTACGATTATTTACAATAATATTTATCGAGCCGCAGCGAGCATCGTGCTGTGTCGTCCCGTTTTCTGCCACGCACCATCCGGAAAGTGGCGCGCGCGTCAACACTCGCGACATTCCGCAGCTGACTGAGGCCGAAGGGCGTGGTGTGCGTGAGGTAGGCATCGGGAACCACTACCACGGAACGGTTCACCCGTTGGGTCGCTTTGCCCACCCATCATCATCATCGTCATCGTTGACAGCGAGTGTGTGATCATCATCAAAGTTGCGTAGAGATTGAACAGGACAAGGTGTGGCCTTCCGTCGTGAAGGCCAAATCCTGGGCTGGATGAAACCTTTTTCTGGATCTATTAGCAGTCACGATCAGATCGACTCCCAAGAACCTCTGGGATTTTTTAATCAACTGAGCACGCGACTGATGCCTCCCATTCGTCAACGGCAGATAGGCAAAGAGATACTACACACTCAAAGGGTACTACTAACGCCACCACCCCGTGGGGTTGATACGATGCGCAGATTGAACCCCACAATACGGGCTATGTGTGTTGGTGATCGTCGTTGTTGCACTCCCCAGGCGCCTGACGTAAGTGGCGCGCATACACAGGGCACTACAGTGCCTCTCCCTAATCAGGTTAACCTTGAGCATCCCTCGCCGATACTCGGAGATCGGCTGTCCGCGATGCGTCGTCGGATGTCGGAATACTTTACAAAAGCGCTCAGCTTAAACTAGGGAAATACCGTTGCGGAAAGAGGGCTTCTTATGCGCCTCCCCAAAAGCTAGGCCACGGCGACTGGACTTGGTGATCACCGACGGGCGATCGCTTCTCACTCACTCTACTCTAACCCCCGCCGCCGGCCGACCGAATGTCTTGCTGGAACCGGTTTTCTGGCCGCTGGCTGCGAGTCCATTAATTTATCGCGCTCTCGGCGCAGGAATTCGACGACATTGCGCTGCGCTGAAGGTGCACGTGTTTGCCGTTTAAATCATCCATCAGCGACTCATCGTGGCAAGCCCAGCCCGTCGTCCGATCGAGGAGTAAACGCCATCGCACACTGATAAAGCTATTGATATGAAATACCTTCAATTGGGGCGTTGTAATCCGGAAAGAACGTGACTCAAAGTTCTTCCAATTTTTTACGCGCGCGCGTGCCGTGTTTGTTGTTGGGGGGCGGCCGCCCAGGCCGAGGTCTGGCCTCACTACCACCAACGAAGGAAGGCGCCCCCCACCCCGTCGGGCTGGGTATTGCGTCATCAGCAGCAGCAACCATCCGATTCTCTACTTGCGACGGAACCGAAAGGGGGTTCTTTCGATGCGCCGCCAACGGGGCGCGCGTGATGCGGTTTCACGTTGTGTGTTGGGTTGTTAAAGGCCCCCCCGCCAACCCGTGGCCATTTGCGCACAATGCACCAGACACAGGGCAGTGTATGTGTGCGTGTTGGTGTTGTGATGACCGCCATGTGACGGTGTTGTTAAAAACCACACACCACGGAGCTGAATTCTAATCATCCTCTACGCTGGTACGTGGTGCTGTAAACGTTTATTTATTATTTACCTCTTCAATTACCGACCTTCAAAGGAGAGGAGGCCAGGCTAAATGGGCGCTCAAAACGCGACAATTACTGTCACGCATCAGTTCCGCCGAAGGTTCCGCGCGCCTGGCTTACTTCCATGCTCTCAGGACCAGGACCAGCGTTGTTAATGGTCACAAAAATCAGGTTAGGTGACAAAAGTCCGAAACAATGTCCGGATTGACCGCGACACGACGATGGCTCCGAAAAGTTTAAGTCTATTTTAGGGACACCTTCTGACTCACACCGCCTTCGATGGAACCGGTGTCCAGCGCTTGTGATAAGGGTTCCCTCGAAGGGTCGCCGTGACTCACCAACGCAACCACACGAAATGATGTCCCGAGAGTGGCTCTGGCCCCGGAGGAGTCCCGGAACCGGACGCGGGCGCTGTGGGAAATTTTATCGCACATCGACAACCACCGAAGCATCCCGTCCAGGAACGACCCGCCGCTCCGTTGAAGGACGTGATTAAAAGCAACACGTCTTAAAACACTGACCCGCCCCATCCTCCTTGGATTCTTGAAGAGAGCCTTCACTGTCAATTTGGTGCACCTTTCTCAGCGGACGAACCCCCCTCCGAGGAGGACTCGAAAATGGCCGCTCCTGTCCGTTTTCATTATCGTTTTCTTTTGCAAACGGTCGAGCAGCGCGCGCGAATGGTCCGAAATGGATTTCCGGGGAAAATCCTGTCCGCTACGACGAGATGGAACCTTGACTGCTGCTTGTCGTACACAACCAAATAGACAGCCTCCTGTCTCGATTAGGGAGGTTATTTACGGGCGAGGATCCGATCCTCATCCGAAGACCTTTTAATGGCCATAAAAATTTCACCCAAAACCCAGTTGTAAAAGGACCGGGGCACAGATTTATAGCGGTGCGTGCTTCTTCAACACCTTCAAAGACGTCGTAAAAGGGATTCAAATGAGCGGCACACGCATTCCGGGGCCATTCGCTGTCGATTTTAATTAGATTTATTGACAAACGCTTAGAGCGGGCGCCGTCAATTAGCCGCTGCAATTGATTGATTACTTCTGATTGGACCTCGTTCGTCTTGAAGCGCACGCCGAGCGGTATTTAAAACGCAAGCTTCAAGTTCCCGAACCCGAGCTCCAGCAGCACGTGGCGTTCGCGTTCAAATTTAGTTCCACTGGCGGTTCGTGTAACGCCAAAGCGCTGCTCGCGTGAAGGACATTCGTATGCAAGGGGGGAGTTTGTTTTTAGCTCCAAAAAAAAGTACAAATCAACCAAAAGAAGAAGAAGGTGGTCCCCTGGCAAGGTCAGACCTCCCCGCTCGGCGTACCGGTGTATGTTTTGGCGGAAGAAACAAATCCACTCGCGGAACGTGAAATGTTACGAGAAAGAAATTGGATGCCAAGCCACAGGGCCACAGGGCCGCAGGGTGGCGCAGCGGGCCGAAAACGGAACGGAACCAAACAAAGTAGCACCTTGAACCCCACCACAAACCCAATGTCGAGGTCTGGCGAACAACATTGTACCGTCAGCAGGGCAGAAAGGGTAATTACGGAACTCACGAATCCCGGCAAAGCAAACACACTCGCTGACGGTCCGATGCCCGCTATTCCTGGGACCGGGGGTCACGCCACGAATACCGCAGTGTCCGCTATCTTTTGCGCTATCATTTGCATAACCCGTGCATGAACCCCGGAGTGACATTTAGCCGGGTGTCCTGCCCCTCCCCCGGGCTGGTAAGCCGCTAGGAAAGTTCTCAAATTATAAGCAGCCCCCATCCTTGACCCTCGGCGTCTTGGGACACAACCCCGGGCGTTTGTCTCTAACGTTTGACATTTCGAAAGGTCAAACTAGTGTACAGCGGCACGTCCTTGCCGGCGCCGGCCGGGTCCCCCGGAAGATAATAATGAGATAATTGCTCATGCTCCGAAAAGCAAGTACGGACAAGCGGGAGGCCAGACTTAACGGGGTCTAGCTGGCTCTGGCTGTGGAGTCTCTCCAATATGACCGCAACGCACGCAACATCCATCCATCTTCCTATTACGGTTCGAGGCGGAGTTCTTCTAAGCGACAAAAATGGACGCACTAAGAATAACAAAGTGCCCCATCGTTTAGGTCATTTATCAAGTGTTATTATCTATTTGTATAAAAAGAAAATGGTCGGAACTCGTAAACAGATGCGCTCCTTGGTCTAAGGATTACACTATTGGGCGTCCCCCTTAAAGGTCATAGGCGCGATGGAATTTGTGATTAAAAAACTTTTATTGCAAAATGGGCAACTTGAGAATCGACATCAATAACTCAGCCACCACCTCACAGGGTCACAGAGAGATCTTTGGAATTTTGGTCCATTTTTATTGGCGCTTTCGGAAGCCGCAAGACCCGGGAAAGGGTTGGATTAGCTGCCCCACCGGTCTGGAGATTGGCTGGGAATCAATTAATCTACATTAAGCCACGGATAAGTGGCCACTCGGAACTCTACCACGGCATTCGCTAATGGCGCTCCGTCCTCTCGGAATATGGTACCGTCTGGTACCTCTCGAAATAAACGCTGATATCATGGCCTTCGGAATGGCCGAGCCGCTGCTGGTGCGGTTGCTGCTATCAAACAAACAAACCAAAATGGCTGGCAAATTTAAACAACTTCAGGCGCGTCTGGAGAAGACCTTCACTTCATGTGCCCTTCTCATCAGCAGCAGCAGCAGCCAGCGCACATTGCGGATAAATTCGCGTCACTACAGCATGAGGTCCCACAACACAATGTAGGTGCTGTGAAGTGGGGCACACGCAATCGAGTTCTGCACACAACCACTGTGATGGGGCGATGGTAAAAATGAAAATACAATCACGGCACTGACGGCGCTGCTGCTGGCTGGTGATTTAGATAAGCGTGCGTGACACTTCCAGCCGCGTTGCGGTTAGAAGCCGGCTTTGATAAAACGATAACTAGGCACCGGAACTGGAAACGCTGCGCTAATCATTGCACCCAGTGCCGTGGCCGATGGGAGGGTATTAGTCGTCGGCCAGAGACTCCGAGCTTACCTTGTTAGTAACCAAGGAACTAGAGGACATTGGGCGATGCAAAACTCAGTGCAGCACACAACCCATCGGCTGATGCTTATCGGTGGACGGAAGACACGGTTTATCAATTCGTCTAAATTTGGTGCAAAATCAGAAAATAGATAACAAACCTCGGCACATCTGTGGGAGGTGTTTTATCGGGCCGGGACATCGGAACATTGCTGCTTTAGAGCCCACCAAGCGCACCCCTTCTGTATGTTGCGCCCCTCGAGGGACACTGCATTAAATAACTGGAAGTGTGTTCTGGCCACATCTGGCAGCAACAACGCACGACGTGGCTGTGTTCCGTTGACGTAGGATGCCTGGGAGAGACAGATTTAGGTCCGGAAATGCACATATGGCAAGCGCACGCAGGGGAGCGCATTTTGGGTTATAATTGTGAGTTTATGATCCACCGTCAGCAACGACGTGCCACGAGCTCTGTTATTTTTTCACATGAAACAATGAGGCCCCACCCAAGAGCAACGGAAGGCACTCTCATGCGCCGATTTCTCCGGGCCGATAATGGAGCACCGGGTCGGCAAAAAACAGAGGTTGCCCCTCAGCCTCAGCTGAGGCTTCCGACAACGGGTTAAATATACACACAGTGCGAAAAGTGCAATTGCAGACCTCGGGTGGAAGCTCGAAACCAGCGATTAAACCCGGGGCCCGACGGAACAACAACTGATAAGGCATCGCTTCTCGCACTGAGCTGCAGTGTAAAAAAGGGTTTCCCGAACAATCCCGACCACTCAGAGGTCAGCCACTGGGTGGTACAGTTTCCTCGGCCGAGGACCTCGGATCCAGTGCAGTCATCTGGCAGCATAATATACAAATCGCGATCGCGATGGAGTCGAGATTAAGGGCACCCAACTTGACGCAATCTTAAGTTCATTACGCGACTCCCAAGCCATCTCGTTTATTAAAATCACATAAAAGCGCATCGTTTAGAGCTATTACAATCCACTCTCCGAGCGCTGAACGCACGAGAGAGTCCGGTTTGGCCTCAGCGAGAAAGCTGGCCATAGCGCAGCGCGAAATGTGTGAAAAATTGATTGTAAAAAGTGAAAATGAAAGTCGCAAACTATGTCAGTGGCGCAGCACTGCGTGTGGGCCGCGGGTGGCCACCGGTGTTCGTCCCGCCACCCAACCCAATGATTATTATTACCCGAAGCAGCAAAGCGGGCCAGCCGCAGCACCCCGGCGAAGAAGTAGTGTTTAATTGCGGAATAAATCGATCCTTGCACTTGGTGGTGGTGCTGGCCCACCGACGGACGGAGTGAAATCGTCACAAAACACCGGTGGCGGATGCGAAGAAGATGGGTTCCCGGTGGGCAGGTTAGAAAATCGAACGCGTGGCGTTGCGGTTCACCTCATTACGCGCATTTACATTCGCCCCGGTGTAGAGATTAGGAGGAGGCCGGCGCAGTGCTCGCATTTGCATAAGGTTTATTCTAATGAGCCACTTTCTTGCCCTTGAAATTATAATAACACCGATCAGGGTATTAATAGAAACAACTTAGGGGGCCCTAAAATTGGCAAACGCTTCAAAGTTTGTCAAACCGTCAATGAGTACTCGATACGCGCGAAGTGAAGAGCAGCGCTACATCAAATTAGCGTAGTCTTCCCTTTGGACGCGAAGACGAGTTTAGCGACACGATTCTGTCATTGTCAAATTAGCGTCCTGGCAACGCCATTACAAAAAGTAGGCTTGATGTTGCTAGGCTTAAAGCACCAACCGGTTACGGGCCGGGGGAGTTCATGTTCAGCCATTTTAGCACCTCGTTCGTGCGTCCCAGTGTCTCTAGCGTACGAGTTTGGTTTGCATTCGAAAGTAAACATTAATTAAAGCCATTAGAAACCAATTCTACAAATAAAAGCGTCTGACTACCACCACACCAACACCACTGTGCGGTGTATGTGTTGGCCGTGCGCTGTCAAGGTAACGTCGTGAACGCCGGGGGGGGGGGGGGGCGGGGGGGGGTGGGGGGGGGGGGGGGGGGGGG
>NC_071285.1:1969308-1988245 GCF_943735745.2 Anopheles bellator | reverse complement strand
GATATTATTGATATTTTATCGATTTTCACCATCGAGACTGGAATGGAAAATGTTCAGCCAGATTCCCATCGTTATCGTCACCTCGTCCATCTATCTCTCGGCGGCGATCGTGGAGAAACCGGTAACGGAGAAAGGCCAGAGTGGACCTGAGTCACTAGCATCTTCACCCCGTCGTATGATCCGAAAACCCTGGTTATGCTGCTGCTGGTGACTCAGTCGGACTGTGCCGGGGAGTCACGTTGGCCACGAAACGTTAGGTGTATCAGAAGCGCGGTGAGCCACCACTATAAGCCGTCGTCCGTGACTTTCATTAGCCGGCCCCCCCCACAGGTTTGTCGCGCTCGCTCGCTACGAGATCTCTAACCTGGCCCTTGGCGGTTTGCGGTTAGCATTCACTAAGCTGTTGCCCTTGAGGCGCCTTCCTAATACGTGGTGTAGTGGGAGAAGTCAAGCCTCCAAGGAAAACATGTTGCACCCGCCACAAGCGGGCACGGTCGGTTAGTAGCATCAATCACGGGGCACGGGGCGAAAGTGTAAGTGATGTCTGCACGGCCGTCCGGAGCATAAATTAGCGTCTTTTGTTTTGCCGTCACCGCACAAACACGTAGCACTAAAGGGGGTAAACTCATCAAGCAAATGGAAACATTGGGTGGCATTCAGGAAACTTCTCTCCGAGGTTTTCTGTTAGCGGCAAATGTCATAAAGGCAAGCCCGAAAAACTTGGCCGAAAGTTGAACAGCACACGCCGCGTCGAATGCGATATGTGCTCTTTCGGTGCTAAATATGCCGACAACGAAAACGCCAATCTCGGTGTGGTCCCCAAATCAACAAACTCCCGAGCGCACCGAGCTGGGAACATAACCAAAAGTTGGCGATATCGGCACAAAAACTCTTTATACCCGCGGCGACCTCTTGGGAGCATTTAGCGAGCAAAGATCAACAGGAGGACTTTAAACAACCAACCCCGGTGGTGGTGATCCCCGTCCGATTGGTCCCCGTTTCTGTAATCGCAAAAAAAAAATCATTGGAAAAAGATAAACAATAAATGCGCGTCAGCCATTCCGCGTCTCGGAGGGAATCGAACATAAATAAAACGCCGCAGAAAATCAATCGAACACCCACCCCGAGAGTCAACACAACAAGCCGGCCCCGCTGCCAGAGAGATCTTATTTGTGGTTCCCTCACCAAAAAAGGAATCTCCCTGAGCCGGGGCCCCGATTTGTCTCACCCGATTGTGGTGTGGTGGTTCCGTAGTGGAACGTGCTCTAAATCAACCGACCGACCCCTGGTCTGGTCTCTATCGTAAAATGCGATTTTTCCGTCATTTCGCACATCTGTGGCCATGTTTCGTCTTTCTTCCGCGCCGGAGGGGAACCCGTACCCCGCGCGGTGTATCGTGTGTACCGGTTCTGGTGGTTCCGACTCGAAGGAGCAAATCGAAGGATCAACGGCAGCGACGAGACACTGTCCCACGCAAAGCCCAGCCCGTCGTCGTCGTGTTTTTGGAGGGGAATGGTTTCCGAGGTTCCGTGGCATGGCGGCCATCGTGCTGTTAAACAAAGCCAACCTTCACAGTTTTTGTATCGAAACACGGGGCCAAGCAAACAGAACCGAACCGGAGCCGGTTCCATCCCACACGCGCAAAACCGAGCTTAGAACTTTGCGATGGCCAGATCGCGACTTGTAGAAGTCCCCCGCAGGAAAGCAGAAAGGAAACCAAAGAGCCCATCTTGAATGCCATAGAAATGGCGCACGTGCGACTTTTGGGGCATTTTTTCTCGCCCTCGGACATCTAGTAGGCCCCACCAGGCAGCCAGCCTGTCAGAAGAAAGCGCGTTGCCGGGGAGATTGAAAGTAGAGGCCGTTTTTAAGAAAACATTTTATCTCGGAAGACCCAAAAGCCGGTCACTAGCCTCATTAGCAGCCGCGCGACAGATAATGAACCGAACTTTATAATGTACGTAGAGCCAGAGATAATGGGGATGTGTTGGCATAACAGTTAATTAGCCGGGCTCTATTTCGACGGCAACACAGCCTGCGGCCGGAAGTTTATGGGAGTGTCCTTCCTCCCGAAGTAATTGGTGTGGACACAAGTTTTACTGGCTCCGACAAAGGCCAGCTCCTTTGCCCCAACTGCCTACCATAAATTAATCTGCCTGCCTTCGAATGGTTTGCTAACCATCTAGACACACTCAAGTCGGACGGAGAGAACCTACGGCAAAAAGGGAAATCAGCGTTTGGGCGTTGTTTTATGCATACCTTTTTCGTTCGGAAAACTACTGTTCAGCTGCTGCTCGTCATCCCGCGACACCTGCGTAATGATGGATGTAGCGTCCATTTAAACCATCGGCTGTTGGACGCTAACCCTCCGGAAATTGTGGGAGGAAACGCTGCGGCGTGGCCTGCCGGACGGAGTGGTGTCGGGGGTGTCGATTCCTGTGGTAGGTCGGACTCTCGTCGCGCGGTTCGGCGAAACAAAGCTCCGCAAAGCGGTGTCACATCCGTTTGATTTGTGATGGCGCGAGTTTGAAGCAGAGGCCGTGTTGGGTTCCGCCGGTTTATCTATTCTCACTTCACCGACTTCCTGTTGCACACACCGTCATTTATCTTTTGCGCTTGGCTCGTGGATTGCACTTCACTGACCACACAGCTTAAAATCACAACTCAAAACAACTAAAACACCACCGAGACGCAGAAATTCACTGCTGGGGGGAAGAATGGAAATACGCACCAGTAAAGTATTAATTCAACCCTAATGAATGCGCCACCGGAGGGAATTCCCCAAAGTGGATCAGAAAGTGGATCTTTCGCTGGAGCCCAAAAATTGAAAACCAGCCACAACCGCGCATAACTTTGTACACAGCATTCACTCTCTCTCTCTCTCTGTCTCATGGGGTTTGGGGCGATCTCAAGTGAACGGACTTTTATTTACACTTTTCTGTTTCGCGGTGACCGCAGCTGAAATTGTGGATGACGAAAAACGCGACGACGACCGCGACTGCTTTGTTGGTGTTCGTGTTCTTGCTCCACGCGCCGGACAGACACGTACACACCCGCGATGGGGGGTTCCGTCCCGCCGCGCAGCCCCCCGCGGTCGTCACACGCCACGTCCGGTCGCTTCGAATCGAAAAATTTGGAACGGGTACCGTTAGCAACGCGGCGAAGGGCACTGCTCTCACCGACTCTCTCTCCCTCTCACCCTCAAACGGGCGTGCCCCCTCTCTCTCTCTCGCGCGCGATCTATTTTGATGGCACCTTTTCCCAACCGCACCAAAATTGTGTCAAAGCGAGAAAACGGAACAACACAATGCCGGGCATTTTCCTTGCTGAACTCACTTTGTTTGGTATTTTCATCGACGGATCGGCTATCGCGAAAACACGTAATGGCCATCGGAAAGCCGGCTTGGACTTTTGGGCAGCGCGACTTTCCCTTCTCGTTAGCGGCAATTATGGGCACGGACGGCGGAAACGGATCGTGGCGTGGCGTACGCGAAAGAAAAAAACTAATGGCCGAGTGTGTCAAGTTGGCCAGAAGGAAAACCCGGCACGAGAAAAAGGCTAGGGTGGTTAATTTGAAAATAATCGCTTTCTCCCGTGAGCCACGGGAAGCACGCACACCACCAGACGGAGGGACAGTTCGCGCACCAACACCGAGCACCGTGCGTATACATACACGTATACGAGAGTGTTCGACTGCCTGTGTGCGTGTGTGGGGCGCGTTTCGTAGTACAAATTTCTAACAATTTTTCTAAACACGCAACGCGGAATTGCGAAACCCTTTTACAAGTGCACTTGATAATTCTTCTAAATAAATGGAACAGCTTTCGCGACACAACACAGCGGCATAGCAACATCCGGATTCCGTAGCCCGATGAAACACATTTTCACTTGTTTTCGAAAGCCGCTTCTCACCAAATTTATCTCTTCTTCTGCAACATGAAGAACTCGGATCGGAGAAACTACCGACGAATACGAAACAAACAGCTTTTGACCAGATTGAAGCTGCGAACGGTTTTAACTCCTTCCTATTTTTGAATTTGATGATTACGGAGATGTTGAGCCTGAAGCTTCGTCTCTTTTTGCAGGTTTTTTTTAATTGTTTTGGATGGTTTTGTACGCACCAACGAATGACTTCGACGGGAAATTCCCTATACGCGCGCGGCAAACGTTGTAAAATGTTAACTAAAGCACCACTCTAATTTTCAGCTTGAACGTTATTATTGTTTATTTGTTTATTGTACATACGAGAAGTTTCAAATATTCCTTCTTGTTCGAATTATTTTAGCGGTGTTCGCGCAGCAGAAGTTTTGGTTGGAAGTTAAGAAAAAAAGTGTCTGCTGTTTCTCTGAGAATCTCGGCCGTGTTGAACGCAACTTTGAGCCTTCGAACCTGATGACAAACCTGAACCTGGCCTAGATTGCACCAACACCATGTTAACGACACGTCCGCACACATCGGTGCGTTCGCGTGTGTGCGTGAAATGGTGTTTAAATTGGATTGTTCCAAAAGTTCTGTGGTTCAATAAAAGAAGGAACATTTTGAAAATGGCCAACATAATTCATAAATTGGAGTCTCGTTGAAACCCGTGTATGTTCAGGGAGACCATACTGAATGGAAAAGTGTTTTTCAAACCAAAAAATGGTGTTTCTCTTATCGAGGCGCAGAACTCATTGAACAGCCTAGTGTTGCGGTGGAGAGCAGGTTCCCAGTCTCCGGTTTTTGCCTTCCCGTTCTCTTTTCTCTCTGTATTTCTCCATTCTCTCTCATTTCGCTGCGTTCTCTCTGGGAAAGAGGGAAAGGGATAGCTGATGCTAGAGCGAAATGGACTGACTATGACTGACTGACAAATTTCAAATTCCGAATACTTTAACGGAAAAACGGAAAAAATTACCCTGGTGAAATTATTCAAATTTGATTTCTGAGTATGCAACCGTGAAATCCACAAACGCAAAACAAAATTTCTTCTCCGATTTGACAAACCCATTCACTTTTGCACTCAATTCACTTTTATTTGCTTATTTATTTATTAAGAATTTTAACGATTACAGGCTTTTACAGACTTTTTAAGTTTTTTTCGTCAGCTAGGCACCTTGTGATACACTACTTTTTCGACTCGAGTTGGTGGTATGTTCTGTGGTGGCCAATAAAATAGGTAAAAGCAGCCCATTCGCAGACCACCGCTGATAGAGCGTTTGGTAGCGCGCTCGACACTGTCAACGCCAGGGCCTGGGTTCAAATCCCGGGACCGCGGGTTGTCAGGTAACTCCCTCCCCTTCCCCCCCCACCACTCAGATAGACATTAATGTGTTGCAATAATGTTTGTAATGTCGCCCAGGCCAAAAGTTATATCCGCACTGTTGCGGTTTGGTTGTGTGTGGATGTTGTGTTGTATTAAACATCAAAAGAAGAAGGAGGAGGAGGATGGGGGAACGCTTCGCCGCCAAAGAACTTTCTTTACAAAAAAGCTGCTTTTCCGCCCCCAGTATGGGTTCGTATATGAACCTCAAGTTTAATTTAAGAAGTAAGATGGTGGGGGTTGTTGTGCGAATTTGCCAAGACAAAGACAGCAGGAGCAAAAATGCAATGCACACACAACTCTATATTGGGGGAGGGAGAAGCAAGGCGGTGGTCACCTTTTGAAAAAAACTGAGGGCTTTTTAGTTATGATACAAAAAAATAGATAAGTGTGACACAAATTTTTAGCCGATTGTTGCGCAGATTCCGAGAATGCATCTGTCAAAGTCGAAAGAGGGATGAAAATGGCTCCTCCAAACCAACTTTATCAGTTACTTTAACGCGTTCTGCAACGGTATTGTTCCTATATCATTCGAAAGGTAATGAATTCTTCTTTCGTATGAAATAATCAAATTTTTACGTTTGGTAATACAGCAAATTGTTTGCGTGATCTTGCGCAACTACACTAGGCATTACAATCAAAGTTTCGGCAATTTTGAACTATTTCTAGTATGTATGAAATGGCCATGCAAAACATATTGGCCTTATGCAATTCCTATTATTTAGATAAACTAAGTTAAATCTCTATCTATCTACTGAGAAAAAAACGAAATAATTTACCGTTTTAAAATTGCCCGCTGTTATACATCCTGCAGCAACCAAGCTGTCACTTTGTTTGACAGCTGTCCACTGTTATACACTCAGTGAAACAGCAGAAATAAGTCGCACACAAAACAGCCAATCATTCGTTCGTCTCGGATTAAGATTTTTGCAAAATGACTACGGATATTGCCCGCGATTTGGAAGCTCCAGGCTTCAGCTTTGAAAATTGCCGCCGGTAAGTCGAGGACACACTATTTTGCCGGTTCCGTGGGTTGCTGAATGGCGCTTTCCCTTCACAGAAACGCGCAGCTCGTCAAGAATGGGTTCGTGCCGCCGAAGATGATCAAAACGGGAACCACGATCTGTGGTATCATCTTCAAGGATGGGGTCATCCTCGGTGCCGACACCCGGGCCACCGAGGGTCCGATCGTGGCGGACAAGAACTGCGAAAAGATTCACTACCTGGCGAAGAACATGTACTGCTGCGGCGCCGGCACTGCGGCCGACACCGAGATGACCACACAGATGATCGCGTCCAATCTGGAGCTACACCGGCTGAACACGGGCCGAACGGTGCCGGTGGTCGTGGCCAATAGGATGCTCAAACAGTTTCTGTTCCGCTACCAGGGCCACATCAGTGCGGCCTTGGTGTTGGGCGGCGTGGACTCCACCGGATCTTACATCCACTGCATCTACCCGCACGGGTCCTCCGATGAGCTGCCGTACGCGACGATGGGCTCCGGCAGCTTGGCGGCCATGTCCGTGTTCGAGTCTCGCTGGAAGCCGGACATGAGCGAGGAAGAGGGCAAGAAGCTGGTACGGGACGCGATTGCGGCCGGTGTGTTCAACGATCTCGGATCGGGCTCCAACATCGACCTGTGCGTCATCCGAAAGGATACGACCGAGTATTTGCGCACGTACGAGGAGGCCAACAAGAAGGGCAAGCGCACGCTGGCGTACGACTTCAAGCCGGGCACGACCGCTGTGCTGCAGAGCCAGAGCTTCAAGGTGGACATCACGGAAACCGTCGTCCGCCATCTCGTGTCGGAGGGCGGCGAAAGCATGGACACTGCCTGATTGATAGCGGTTTAATTGCTCGCTGGGTTTGCTTTTTCCCTCAATTCCACGTCGTCTTTGTCGGTTTCTTTCGGAATAAATAACTCCGCATCTTTTTGAGAAGATTAACACCCGGTGTTGTGTTTTTACATCATTGGACGGCGAATTCGGACGGGGCCAAAGGCAAGGGCGAACAACGGGTTTCCGTAAGGTTGTACAGATGTTCACGGTTTATTCCTTACTCTCATGTTGCTTGAAGTAGCAATACACTCGTAATCTTAAGGAGAATGATTTGTGTGCACCGTCGGCCGTCGAGCACCGTCCTCCTGGGAGGCAGTAAACACCGTGGAACACGGCTCGGAGCAGAGAAACTCGCCGGCCCAACGGATGCACACACGGCCGGTGACAGAGTGGCTTAACGGTACGACTTCTGGTACCGGGCACGGGCACCTGGACCACCGAACTTCTTGGTCTCGCAGCGACGCGGGTCAGCGACCAGCAGCGTCCGGTCGTACTGCGTCAGAATGTCCTTCAGTTCCTTGCGCGACGCTTCATCGACATACTTCTGGTAGAACGACACCAGCGCCTTCGAGATGGCCTGACGGATGGCGTAGATTTGGGCGACGTGACCACCACCACTGACGCGGATACGGATGTCAACACCGGCAAACTTCTCCTTGCCCAGCAGCAGCAGTGGCTCCTGCAGCTTGTAGCGCAGAATTTTCGGTTCAATCTGTTCCAGCGGGCGACCGTTCACGCGCAGCAGACCCTTTCCGCGCTTGCAGTAGGCCACGGCGGTGGCCGTTTTCTGAAAGGGCGGAAAATGGAGGAACATTCAACAATCGTCGCGTCTCCGGCGGTGGGGAAGGGAGAGGGCGCGCTCGCGCTTTCGACTTACCTTGCGGCCGAAAACCTGGACGGCGCTGACTTTTTCCTTGCGTACCTAGAACAGAGAAAGCCGGGCAACCGTTTAATACATACTCCGCACCGTTTCGGGCAGAATTTCGGCGAAAAAAGCCCCTTTCTGGGAGCACTTACTTTTGGCATGTTTGACTCGCAGCACAACAAAACTAGAAAAGGAAAGGAAGTGGCCTCGTGCCCACTGAACTGAGATTGACAGCGGAGCCGTTGACAGCGTTCGCCGGGGTGGTGAACTTGCGGTCCGTTTCCGTACCGACACGTTCGCAGAGTACCGGCGAGTAACTCACCACTCGTCTTCACCATAAAATAAACTTGTTTTCGATTTTACGCACAAATAAAATTGGCAGAAAAAATACCAAACCAAGTAACCATAGAATCGATGAATAGTGCAGCAATTCAAATAAATCCTTAGCTTAGTCTGTTTTACGGAAAGATCCGGTGTCCTGGTTAAAAAGAAAGAAATTAGATTAGATTGAGGAATTAAAAATGAAATTAGTACAAAGTTTCCTATAAAATGTTTGCCATAAATGGTGCCCAGGTGTGAACGCCGGTTTAGCGTTACCAAATTCACCTCACGCACACTCATGTAGCGTTTTCAAACGCCGTTTTTAACCGACACAATTTCTGACAATTCGGCGTCAGGCTGACGATGAAAACAACGCTGCATTAACCCAAAGCCCGACGCCAAGCACAACGTGAAAGTGTTCAAGTGCTCCACCGTTGGCCAATAGTTCGTTAGTTCGTTGTTCGTTTGTCGTGTGCATGTCGTTAAACCGAACTATTGTTTCGCGCTATGTCTGGTCGCAGTGAAAGGGCCGCTTGAAAGGAGTGCGTTGTGTCACACAATACGCGCGCCAAAATGTACATCAAATCAATCATCCTCGACGGATTCAAATCGTACGGCCGGAGGACGGAGGTGCAAGGATTTGATCCCGAGTTTAACGCCATCACCGGTCTGAATGGGACCGGCAAATCCAACATCCTCGACTCGATCTGCTTCGTGCTCGGCATTACGAGACTGGACCGTGTAAGTGGCTTATCGGGCGCGCGTCCTTTGGGACCCCTTTTCACCAATGGCGGCGCTTTCTTTTAGGTGCGTGCTGTTTCGCTGCAAGATCTCGTGTACAAAAGTGGGCAAGCTGGCGTCACCAAGGCAACGGTGACGCTGGTGTTCGACAACTCCGACTCGAACCAGTGTCCGATCGGGTTCGAGAACTGCAATGAGATCGCGATCACGCGCCAAATCATGGTGGGCGGCAAGAACAAGTATCTCATCAACGGCAAATCGGTGCAGAACAAGCGCGTCCAGGACCTGTTCTGTTCGGTGCAGCTGAACGTGAACAACCCGAACTTCCTGATCATGCAGGGCCGCGTGACGACGGTGCTGAACATGAAGCCGCCCGAGATTATGTCGATGATCGAGGAGGCGGCCGGCACCAGCATGTACGAGTCGAAGCGCGAGTCGGCCGTGAAGCTGATCGATAAGAAGGATTCCAAGCTGAACGAGCTGTACGCCGTGATCGGGGAGGAGATCGAACCGAAGCTGGAGAAGCTGAAGCGCGAGCGGGAGCACTACATCGAGTACCAGAAGGTGTGCCGGGACATCGAGTATCTGACACGGTTGCACGTGTCCTACCGCTACCTGCAGGTGCGCAAAGGCGTGGAGCAGTCGGAGGAAACGATCTCCTCGCTGCAGGCGGTCATCGGCCAGCACGAGGCGCAGATCGAGAGCAACTGCACCACGGCCGAGCAGCTGGAGGCGGACGCAAAGGCGCTCCAGGCGCGCATCGATTCCGAGGGCGGCGGTGCGCTGAGTGAGCTGGAGGAACAGTTGGCCGCCGAAAGTAAACGGGAGGCGACCGTGTCCGCCGACCGGAACACGACAAAGGACACGATCGGGGTGGAGCAGCGCAAGCTGAAGAATCTCTTCAAAAGCATCGCCGACGACGAGCAGGCGCTGCGGGGCAAGGAATCGGAGATGGAGCGCCGCGGGGCCACCTTCCAGACGCTGAAGGATGCGTGCGAAGCGGACTCCGGGGCGTTTGCCGCGGCCCAAAAACGCTTCGAAGCGGTGTCGGCCGGATTGTCGACGAACGAGGACGGTGAGGCGGCCACCCTGCAGGATCAGCTGATGGACGCGAAGCAAAAGTCATCGGAAGCGGCCACGGCCATCAAGCAGTCGGAGATGGAACTGAAGCACTCGCAGAAGCTGCTGCGGGAGAAGCAGGGCAACATGAACAACAGCGACGCGGCCTATCTGGAGGACAAACGGAAGCTGACGAAGCTGGAAGGTCAAATCGGTCAGATGGAGCGGGAGCTGGCGTCGACGGGGTACGAGGAGGGCACGATGGAGAACCTGACCGGGCGGAGGCAAACGCTGCAGGGCGAGATTCGAAACCTTCGCTCGGAACTGGATCGCCGGAATGCCCACCGTTGGGAGCTGCAGTACCGCGATCCGGAGCCCGGTTTCGATCGAAGCTCCGTCAAGGGGATGGTGGCGAAACTGGTGACCGTGAAGGACCCAAAGTACGCCCAGGCCCTCGGAACCGTGGCCGGAGGCAACCTGTACTCGGTCATCACCGATACGGACATGACGAGCAAGAAACTGCTGCAGAAGGGCCAGCTCCAGACGCGCACCACCATGATTCCGTTGAACAAAATCAGCAGCCGGCAGATTGACCCGTCGGTGGCACGGTTCGCGGAGGAACTGGTCGGACGGGAGAACGTAGCGACGGCGCTGTCGTGCATCAGCTACGATCCGGCCGTGGACAAAGCGATGAGCTTCGCGTTCGGCCACTCGTTCATCGTGAAGGACCTGAACGTGGCCAAGCAGATTACGTACCATCCGCGCATCATGACCCGCTCGGTAACGCTCGACGGGGACGTGGTGGATCCGGGCGGTACCCTGTCCGGTGGTGCCCGAGCGAAGGGCAGTGCCGTCCTGCTGGAGGTCGCCGAAATCAACAAAGTGCAGGCCATCCTGCAGCAGCGGGAAGCCGAACTGCGTGACATATCACTCGAAATAAGGTACTTCGAACGGGTCGTTGACGAGGCTGACGGAGGGACCCACTAACAGACGGTATTTCTTTCTCTCTGCAGTAAGATAGAGAAAACGGCCAACCGGTACACTCAGCTGAAGGAGCAGCACGACATGTTGAACTACGAGCTGAACAATGTGAAGCAGCGTCTGGCGCAAACGTCCTTTCAGCAGAACCAGGAAGAGGTCGAGGAGCTGAAGCAGAAACTCGGTAAGCATACGGTGCACGGTTCGGGGCCTCTATTTCGCTAACGGTGTGCCTGCCCTCGGAACAGAAACACTGCAACGGACGATGGTGGAGGCACGCGAAACGCAAACCCAGTGCAACGCGAAAGTGAAGGACCTGCAGGCCAAGCTTGCCGACGGCAAGGGACACCGGGACCGGGAACTGAAGGCGGCCGAGGACCAGATGAAGCAGACGAAAAAGCGGAGCGAAGAGAGTCGAAAAAACTGGAAAAAGCACGAACAGGACTTTGAGACGCTCCGGCTGGAGATCGAGGAACTGCAGAAGGGCATCGCGACGGCGAAGGAGCAGGCCCAGAGGCTGGAGGAGCAAATCGGCGCACTGCAGGAGCGGCTGGCCGAGGTGAGCGGGACGAGCGATCAGATGACGGCGGCCGTGACCGCACTGAAGCAGCAGATCAAGCAGCACAAGGACCAGATGAACTCGCAGAGCAGGGAACTGAAGGGGAAGTACGTCCAGCGGGACCGGCTGCTGAAGCAGAACGACGAGCTGCGGCTGGAGATGAAGAAGAAGGAGAACGAAATCACGAAGGTGCGCATGGAGAACAAGGACGGGTACGATCGGATCAGCGCGATGGAAGAGAAGTACACGTGGATCCCGGAGGACAAGGAGTTCTTCGGAGTGAAGAACACACGCTACGACTACCACAAGGAGGACCCGCAGGAGGCGGGCCGCAAGCTGAAGAAGCTGCAGGACACGAAGGACAAGATGGGCCGCAACGTGAACCAGAAGGCGATGGTGCTGCTGGAGCGCGAGGAGGAGCAGTACGCGGAGGTGATGCGCCGGAAGAAGGTGGTCGAGGACGACAAGAAGAAGATCCAGGAGATCATCACCGATCTGGACGAGAAGAAGAAGAAGAGCCTGAAGGTGGCCTGGAGGCAGGTGGACGAGAACTTTGGCAGCATCTTCAGCTCGCTGCTGCCGGGCGTCCAGGCCAAGCTGGAGCCCCCGGACGGGGTCGACTTCATGAAGGGTCTGGAGGTGAAGGTCGGCTTTAACGGTATGTGGAAGGAATCGTTGACCGAGCTGAGCGGTGGGCAGCGATCGCTGGTCGCCCTCTCGCTGATTCTGGCCATGCTCAAGTACAAACCGGCCCCGCTCTACATTCTGGACGAGGTGGACTCGGCGCTCGACCTGTCGCACACGCAAAACATCGGCAACATGCTGCGGGCGCACTTTACCAACTCGCAGTTCATCATCGTGTCGCTGAAGGACGGCATGTTCAACAATGCCAACGTGCTGTTCCGGACGCGCTTCATCGACGGCATGTCCACCGTGATGCGCACGGTCAACATGGCAAACCGGCAGCGGCCGGCCGCCGGAATCCGTTACTAGTAGAGGGCTTTGCAGGGCACTAGAATAAACAACACCTCTTTTTTTTTAAACATTTGGACGCGTTACACGCTTTTACGAGATATCTTTAGAACATTTGAACTTAGGTGGTAAGCTTTGTACTCGATTTGTTAGCGTAATGAAGAGAATTGTTTCAGAAGGACACTGTCGAGGGTAGTTAATTATTGACAAGATCAATCAAGCTCTTTATCTCGTTTTGCGATACCGGAACGTAGTGTGTGTTCAACGCGACCCTCAGAAAGGTGGCCCACAGAAGGGTGAAAGAACCGGGACGACGTAAACACGGTGCTCGGCCCGTTTTCCCCGTTCACCCTTCGGTACTTCGGGCACCGGCACCGGGTTGGTCAGCATCGTCGGGCCACGTGTTTGTTTGCCCCTTCCCGGTGCTACCGTGGGAAGCCGCCTCAGGCAATGGCTCCCCTTTTACAGGCGCCCATACACGGGAACGCGAACGACCGCGTCACTGATCCGGGGAAAAACATTTACTTACATTATAAGCAAATAAATGTCCCTCACGGGAGTTTTGAAAAATGTCCTTTTTAACATATTACATTTAAAATAAAAGTTTTTGCCGTCTCCGTCTTTTTCGGGCCACGGAAGACGAGGGACAATCCCGACTACCTACCTTTCTCGACTTTAGTACGCTCGTTTCGCTCGGCCACGGACACTCGGGTTTGGGAGGAGATAAAACCGGGTTGTTTGTTCCCCCCTCGTTCCCGTCCCCTCGGCTGATGGGTTAGAAAGTTTTACACTTACTCACCTTCGCTTCGGAGTTCGGATCACGAGGGGGGTAAAAAACCCTGCAAGTGAGATGCAAAGTCGGACGTTAGCGTAGCCGGACACGAAGGTACGCTTGGGAAACTTTGGTTCGTGTTGAGGTTAAGGTTGTTTTGAAACGTCCGGAGCACTAGCACTCCGGTTTAAACGGTGGACAACAACAGGTTGGTTTGCTCACACTTTAATGGATTTGCAAACAAGGCATGGTGCCTTCTTATGTGGCGCTATCGGGAAGGTTGTTCATCTTCGTTATCGAAACACAGGGAACCCATTCCGGTGCCTCCCGAAGCGTCATATCTCATTCAATCACACTCACTTCCAATCAAACATCCATAATCATAAACACAAGCACCGGAGTAATCCGGGGATCCTGGGCCCGGGCCTCCACACCGGCGGCCACCGGCAGTGTAAACACAAACAAAAGACAGCTTCCGGGGGAGACTGGATTACGGAGGCGCAAAGTGGGAAATCAATTTGCACACTGTTCCCTGTTTGGGCCCGGTCGACGGATTTCAATTTTTCATTTGCCGCCCGTAGGGTACCACGTGGTGGTGCGCGACACGCAAGTCTCGTGGCGAAGGAGTTGATTCCACGCGCGGCGGTAATCCGCGAGGGATTTGGGACGCTTTTTTATGAGCCGCCGACGACAACAACCTGCGGCGCGGCGTCCGTTGTTTTCCTCGTCGCATTTTTTTGCTTCGAAGGATTCTATTTGCATGCATGTGTTACGGCAGCGACTCGTGCGGAACTCGTGACATGAAGGATACAAATGAGATCGTCCTGACTTCGTTGGACCCACGAACCGATCGAATGACTTGTTTGACTTCATATTCTGCTGGCGCATTGCGCAAGATTTATGTCGCTACATTACGTGCGGCCGTGCGGGTAGTAAAATCGACCTCGGGTCGAGTAGTAAACTCCGATCCGGGATCCGAGGATCCGGAAGTGGTGCCCCGCTTAATGCGCACTTGACAGCCAATCAAATTACCATTCCACCGCCGATCCGATTTGATTGTTAGTACACGGTGTTCCGGCTTCCGGCGAACGTGGTAAACGACATGTGATAAGAGGATAATGTATAAAGTGTCGTTTGTTATTTGTGGGAACTCTGGGGGTCTCCTGTTCTTTTTTGCCCGCGAAAATTGATTACCGCTCATAAAAGCCTGAGTGAAGTTGAGTTGTGACCCATTTTCTTTCACAAACAGAGCGCTCCTTCCGATGATTTAATACAATTATTTCGATCGAAAATATATCATCCTCCCTTTCAGCATCCATTATCAACTTCCGACATCTCAATTCCCGGCAGTTGAAAGTGAACACGGGGTGCGCCACCGCCAAACACCCCTTTTCCAGGAGGGAAGGGAAATCGATACTCCGGTCGGGGGCGCGCCAGAGGCGCGAATTTCGCTAATGCAACCGAAGATGGCGCGTTACGCCGAACGACAACGACGACGATGGCTGTATCGAAATCAAATAAACATAAATTTCCGCAATGTATGATGGGCATAAAAGTGTCCTTTACTGCATTTGAATATTTCATGGCGGCCGTCCCGGAATTCCCCGATAAAAGGTGTCCTTGAGGCGGTACATGCGATTGATACCGCCATGCGCTCCGCTGTCCGCTCGCTTCGCCGTATCGTTGCGTTCTTGTATGAATCCTTGTTAGATCGTGTCGCGGTTGAGACACCGGTCCCCCCTAGGTCGTCGACGGCCTAGTTTATGGGGTTTGCATTATGGATGCGGTGCCGCTGAGTTGTTGCTTGCATATGCATGAGAAGGGTGTGTTCGCGAAGCTAGTGCAAAAAATCTACGTAAATCCGGAGTCTTCACTGAATACTACTCGCCATCCAGGGCGCGGGTTTATTCTTTGGGCTCGTAATACTAATACTGTGCCGCTCACACGGAACTTAGTCTAACCGTTCGGGTCGGTTCGGTGTCCGTCGCCATCCCACCCTTCAGACTTTCCAGCTCGTCTTGGTCGCCGCCGTTCCCGGGAAGCGCTTCGGAAGTGTTCCACGGCTGGGTGGTCGAGTCGGCAAACACCATGTAGATGACCCCGCAAACGATCAGCATCCCGGCGGACAGGAGGAATATGGTTCGCCACTGTTCCACGGTGTGCTGCAGAGATACACAGAGAGAGAGAGAGAGAGAGACATTAGCTTTTGCCGGAACCATCCCGTCACGAGCGCCTACATTGCCCAGCATGCCCACGATGATCGGTGACACGAATCCTGGAATGACGCTGATCATACCGGAGACCCCCAGCAGTATCCCCGCATACCGCGGGCTCATATCGACCAGGTTGGCTAGCGGCCCGGTCGATACCGCTCCGTGGACGGCCGTGGCCAGCGTGAGAAAGATGGTGGCCACCGCCGAGTTGCAGCCACTGTAGGCCAACCCTAGCACGAAGATCCCGTTGACGACGCAACAAATCGTGCCGCCCATCTTCCGGACGCCCGTCCGGGACATGAGTTCGTTCTTCAGCAGATAGTCGCCGACGATGGAGAACCCGTAGGCGAACAGCATCCGGCAAAGGTGCGGTATCCCCGACAGGAAGCCCGTCATCTCGATGCCCCAGCCGTGGACGTTGTTGAAGTAAGTGGGCGCCTGGGTCATCAGCGTAAACAGACCCCAGATACCGCCCCACTGGGCCACGACCGTCATCCACATGGCCTTCGACAGGATGATCTGCTTCCAGGGGGTGACCCCGGTATGCTTCTCACCGGCCCGCTCCGCCGGCTGGTGGCTGATGCCGAGCGAGCTCTCGATGAACTTCCGCTCGTTCGGATGGATGCGAGGATGCTCGGCGGGCGAATCGTACACCAGATAGAGCCAGGCCACGTACCAGACCGTGCCGAAGACGCCACAGAAATGGTACACGTACTCCCAGGACGTCCGGGCGATGATGTACCCGAAGAGGGGGAAGTTTAGGGCCACCCCGACCGAGCTGCCCAGGTAAGCGGTGACGAACTTGCTCCGTTCGTTCGGTGGAATCCACTGACCCGCCATGTGGTGCATCGCAGGCCACGCTAGACCCTGCAAAGAACGGTGAGTCAGTACCGGAACCTGATCGATCAGCGGATGTCTACCTACACAGACTAGCCCCTGGAGGACGCGCAGAAACACCAGCACCCGGTAGTCCCAGTAGGAAGCGATCGGCATCAGGAAGCACAGCCAGCAGCCGATCACGTTGCTGACGCCGAACACAAGCTTCGTGCCGTAGCGCCGGGCCAGGATACCGCCCGGTATCTGCGTGACCCAGTGTATCCAGAAGAAGGACCCCAGAATCACACCCTGCTGGTACTCGTTCCAATCGAACCCATCCCTCTGAGGATCGCGCTACCAAAACGGGCAAGAAAGGGGCTACAGTGAACCGAACCGAACCGAACGATAACGAGCTCGAAACCGGCTCCGAACTGGACTGGGCCCGGAGTCGAGCGCGAAACGTTTATGGGGCCATTAAGAGTAATTTTTGATTAGCGCCGCGTGCCGTCCGAAGGACAGCAGGAGAGAGAGAGAGAGAGAGGGTGAGAGGGCCACTATCATCGTAATGGCGACATTAATGAATTGCATCCACCAATTGACCGGCGGCAAGGGCACATGTTTCATTTATGGGCCACAGGTCCGAATCACTCGATCGAATGCACTCGATTCACTCGGGTCAAGGTCACATCCTAGGGTCGGTCAGGCAACCCAATCTGATATCAGCCGGTCCATGGGTCCATGTTGTGTCCATCAAAACAATAATATTTCATACGGACGTGGAACGGACGTTGGAAAAGTGTTTACGATGTTTGTGCTGGCTCCGCAGGTTCGTGCCTCGGCGGCCGAGGATTAGAGTTGCGCGCGCGATACTAAGTGACGATTTATTGCGACGGGTCCGTCGGCCACCGGTCGGGGGTAGATAGGGGAAGATGAGCAAATTCACCCTTTGAGCTTACCTTCAAAAATATCATCAACAGTTGCTCGGGGGAAAGAATTTTCTGCTCGCGCGATCGCAGCAGAAGATCGTGCTTCGGAGTGACGGAGGTCGCTTCTTCTGCGGCTGTGGATCCGTTTGCCAAGACGCCACCTTCATCGTAGCAGGCGTAGTCCACTTTCGCTTTCCCGGCCGACTCCCGGTCCGACTGCCTGATCATGGCCACGATCGTGATGTTGGTGTTGATGCGGATCATGTAGTTGACGGCAAAGCCCACAAACACCAGGTACCAGAGGGTGGTCCTGGCGCTAACCGCTCCTTCAGTGGCCATTCCAGAGTCCGAAGGCTGCCTGAGGGGAACCGAGGCTCACTTTACACTGTACCACCACGCGGCATGCTTGACGGTGAACCGTTTATCGACCTAAAGCCCGTACGCCCGGAGCACTGTCGCTCGACTAAGGACGGCACGGCCCGGGACGGTTCCGCCGTAGTTTACTTTGCCGTAATTTGTGTGGCGTCTTGATCCCACATGACAGAAGAGCGCGCGCCCGGCCACGCCAAGATAACGTGGTTTTGATCGCATTATCACCCGAGCTCTCTGACAAGGGACGCTGGGACTCGCTTCCCGGGTTACCGGCTCGTACTTCGCTTTTTGCCGACGTACCATCGTGGCGGCCCTCTGATAGTGCTCTGATTGGGTGGGACAGTGGACTCTCTCTCTCGCTTTCTGTCTGGGAAGACGCATTCCGAGCGGAAGCCGAGATAGCAGGAAAGGATCCACCAGTAGGTTAAGGGTACGATCGGGTTCTTCGCTACTATCACCGATCGAAGCCGTATGATAAGGGGTTCCATGTTTTACGATTACGTAGATCACGTACACAGTGACGGAGGAGTTGTTGAGGGATGCGTTCTCACTAATGTCCATCATCTGGGTTGTAAACAAAACGATGTCCATTAAAAGTACACGATGGTGTGGGTTCGCGAAGTGTGTGGCAAAACCGGTTTTAGACGTAATTCCCACCCGTGTCGGTGTTATTCCTAAAAAAGGGGTGTAAGGCGTACTGACGACGATTAGTTAGATTAGTTAGCTTTGGACCACCGGCAGCATGGGTAGCACCGTGAGAATCCTATTAATTGCCGCAGCGCTCCTGATCCGCGCGTTTGGACAACAAACATCCTTTTTGGACCAGCCTCCGAGTGATTACTATCGAAGAACATCGATGAATGGTGAGTCAAACGGTTAGTCAACAACAATGGCAATGACTCTAGGCAATGATCGTATTTTTTCAGATTGCCCTACAAGATTCTATTCAGATCCAGAAAAATTGAATCGAACACACTTCGTTTACAATGGCTTTCGCGTGTACCGTGGCGAATTCCAGCACATGGTAGACACTGAACGCGCATTAGAAATACGGATTAAATGGTGTCCTTTCTTGCAGGTCGCCATCGGATGGGTTCGGCCCAGCGGAAACATTGAGTATCTTTGTGGTGGATCGCTGATAACCGATGACTTCATACTGACTGCCGCCCACTGTACGGTTGACCACGATAAGTAAGGTCCCGGAAAAGT